>NW_006239190.1:322499-323020 GCF_000226075.1 Solanum tuberosum | reverse complement strand
GTACATGTGTCTGCATCATGAGAAGATGTAGGCCAAATTGCTCAGTACGTGGAATGTACGAGCATGTAAGGGGAATTCTAAAGCATAACATAAGCTTGAAAGAATCTGAAAGAATCTGAAGAACTTACCTGGCTCAACTCAACATAACTGAACTCATTTCAATATAAAGCAATTTAAAACAAGTGCAATATAAAGAAAAAGGAAAACTGTTTAAAACATGATGTTAACTCATAATCATAATATCATAAAAGACATACCATGCTCCCTCTCAAAGTCTACTTGTGCAATGCATGAATGAGGTCTCATACCCCCATTCATACTAAGCAAAACCCCTTTGAGGAACCATGCAAATACTGCTATGGGAGTTTCTCTAACCGACAACCATTACATAAGAGCTATTGTGATGATATAACGATCTTCCGCACGCTACCAACGCATCTTATACCCGGCCAAAAGTATAGGACCTGAATTACTAAGTGGATCCACTAGTCTATGCGAAAAGGATTCATCTAAAAAGTATG
>NW_006239190.1:311179-322113 GCF_000226075.1 Solanum tuberosum | reverse complement strand
CATGAAATGTTCAACTCAAGGACTCAAAGATACTTCTCAAAAGGGATTAGGAACTCAACACTTAAAGGCTTAGAACTTGAAGATACCATTTTTCTAAGAGATGCTCAACTTACGAAGTTCATACGAAATTATGGGCATGAAACAACTTAACTCGATGGTCTACATAACTATATGGAACTCATGTATACGACTCTTCTTATTCTCTGACTACTTCCTCAAAACTTAGTTCAAATCGATAGTTGATCTCAAATGATTCACAATTGAACTCAAAGGCTTTCTTGAACTCTACTCTTAACTCTCTCTTGAATGTGAATAATGAATTCAAGAGTTATGGTTCATGATAAGAAAGATCTCATGATGACAAGGTAGACTCATGAATACATTATTCTCACTCTTATACTCACTTGCTTGAGTCTTGAAACAAGTTATTAGAATTTGTAGAAGACTCCTACAAAAAGGACTTAAAGGACTTTCTTAGAATGTTCGAAAGAATTCTCAAAAACTTAACTCTTAACTCTACCTTGAACTTGAATTATGGATTCAAGGTTGTGATTTGTGATAGGAAAGATGTCATGATGTTTAGGATTGATTTTAGATAGCTAAACATGAGAAAAGATAAAAAATTCACTGCTTGGAAGTTAGTCCGCGACGCGAAGACGCATTAAAATAATTGGTCGCGAAATAACTTTTGAGGCAGAGAGGTCCGTGACTTCTCCGCGACACGAGGACAACTTTATGAAATAGGGAGGCAGGTCCGCGACTCGGAGCCACGTGCCATATTTGCCCGACTTTTCTCTTCTTCGTTTTCTAACCCCAAATCGCCTAAATTCGATTCTTTTGCTCAACTTTTCTTTAGATTCAGATAACCATCACATGTACACAAGAATCTAACTCAAAACTACTCTATAAATCGAAAACAATTATCTCAAGAACTCCTAAATCTCAGCCCAATTCAAGGAATGAAAGAAAATTCAAGAACACATATCAATAACATCAGACTTTCAACTTTCTAGAACGACCTTAACGTTGAAATTTACATGATTGGCGTGTGGGTGAACAAACCCAACACTATGGAAGCTTACATACCTGAAAGAACCATCTTCTTGCAGTACTTGAAGGAATTTTTTTGAGAGATGAACCCTAGCCTTAGCGTTTTCTTGAATTTCTTGAGCGTAAAATCTTTAGAGTGAATGAGAGGGTTTAGATTTAAGAAAACTGATTTTCTACACGTTTAGGGCAATTTAGATGACCTCTTAAGGATTTTTAGGACTAAAATACCCCTAAAGAAATAATTAAAACGAGCTGGGAGTCGGAAAGATCTTTCACCAGGCAGTGAGGTCCGTGTTGGCTCCGCGTCGCGGAGCTGCTGCCAGGTTTGCGTGACGTTAGTAAATCCGTCATAACTTTTTACTCAGAGCTCGGAATTGAGCAAACTCGGTGGCGTTGGAAAGACGACTCAAAAGGCTTTCCTAAGGTATCTGGTAGCACACCTAAATCATCTTGATCTAGGAGTTATGGTCGTTTGAAGTCAACCTAAAACTCATACTTAGCTTAACTTGCAAAATTTCAGATTTTGCTATTTCCAATTCGATTCTTTAATTTTTGGAACTCAAGGTGCTACATCTAGTGACCTTAACACTCAAGAAATTTTAAATTTCCTTTGCAAAATACTCACTCACTACGAAGAACGGTTCAAGTCTTAGCTCAAAAATATTCTGGGGTTTTACAATTTTTTTAATAAGATACTTAAGCAAAATATTTTTAAATTTAGAAAGGTAATAGAGTATTTAGAGGGTGTTTGAATTGACGTAAAAGTTGATCAAATATATTTTTAAGTCAGTTTTTTACTTTTGAAAATGTTTGGCAAATATAAAAAAATAACTTCAAATAATAATAAAAAAATGACTTAAAATAAGTTAAGAAGTGTTTGGTAAGGTAAAAAATGACTTAAAATAATCAAAAATCAAAAAGTAGGTTTCCCCATACTTTTTATTTTTTTACTTAAAAGTCGTATAGTCATTTCAGTTTAACTTTTTATTTTTGACTTAAAATCTACTTTTTTAAGCCAGTCTAAACAGACTCTTAGTAGGCATTTGGTCATGCGATACCATATCATGATATGGAATCGTGAGATGAAATCAGCGTTTGGACATGCAATTTCACGTTGATTCTATTTCATGATTTCATATCATGAGATGAAATTCCATATTCTCCAGAAACCATGATATGGGAATTCCATATCATGATTTGAGATTTTTAAATACAAAAATTGACCCACAAGTTTATATTTTGTTAAAACAACCCCACATTTATATCTACTAATCATTTATTTCATATGTAAATAAAATTTATAATCACATCATTACTTTTTTAAATTTATTATTCTCACCAACATAAAATTTATTATTACTTTAAATTTGGTGAATATAAATGATAAAGTAGAAATTGATTTAGTGAATATAAATAAGAAAGGAGGGAGTAATACTTTTTTGATTTTTCATAATATAAAAAAACGTCTCTTTCAGCTACATATGAAAATGTTTAAAGCAATTTAATATGAAAAAAAATAAAATTGGTGATGTATGTTTGATTATCACTAATTCCAATATGTTTGATTTTAGCACGAAATTAATGCACTCAAAAATGTGTAATTGCACACAAGTGAAACAAGGCATGAACCATTATGATATTGACACACAAGTGAAAATTGTCATAATTTGTACATTGTTACATAATTATTTGCGAGAATACCAAATGAGTGATAGAAATTATTTTATGGTCTATGAGCATAGAAAATATAGTTGCGAATGATATTGACCAACAAATGACTCAAAGTAACAATGTTGGTTCATCTTCTCGGTCATATGATCGATAAATACAAGTTCAACGTGAGGAGATAGTTTGTACTATGTGGAGAATTATATTAAAAACTAGTACACTACAATTTATGTTCAATTTTTTTTATTGAATTAAAGTTTGATCAATTAAAGTTAGATGGAACCGTTACTTAAGTGGAAAACAAATAACTTTGTAATAATTTATTATGCTATTTTATAAAAAACAACTTTCACATATAGTAAACATAAACATCATATTAGTATGTTATAACTATAGTTTGCATAATTGCGCTCTATAGCGAATTTTTATGTTTGCTATGAAACTTTTGATTTGTATAATTCGCTAGATACATCTAATTTTATACAAATTGTTCAGTTTTGTATAAATTCATTTATACATTGTAATTTGTATAATAAGATCTGTATTTATATAATTATAAGTGTATAAGACGAATATATATTTGTATTTGTATATACACTTTTCTCTCGCTTTATACAAACACAAACACATTTTATATCGAAATATATAAAATGACTAATTGTATACCGAAAATGGCTAATTGTATACCGAATCAGATGGCAAAAAAATGGAATGCTTACTGCAAATTACAAATAAAATAAACTATGGCTATAAAATTTTATTTGAATTAATAGTTTGTTATTTCATATATTTCATACAATTTTCCCTTTTATAAATTTTTGTTTATTTGGTAAAATTGAATAAACAATTGGAACAATTTTAATAATTTTACAACTTATGAGATTCTTATGTTTATGAAAAAATATACAACACAAAAATATCATATTGCATATCCAAACAGAACTTCAATTTCATTTCATGATATCATATCATGATTGTATATCAAGATTCCATGTCGCACGAGAGCCCTTAGTATTGTTTTTGAATGGAAATAGACAAATAGTGCCTTAAGTTTTGTTGCTCCTCACCTCATAGCTACAGCAAGGGTTGAACCTACTCTCCCATGGAGACTCTGAAATCAGCAGTTCCCGACGCCCTTAAGCAAGAAATATCCAACAGCACACCCTCTCAACTTCCATCAACATGCTCTTCTCTCCTCGATTTCTTCCACAATTTGCCTCAATTTCATCAAGTTCTCTCTCTCCTCTTTTCTCTAGTAATTTTTTTTCGCTACTATGTGTTTCCTTGTATTGTATTTTGATAATACTTGTTTCCATCTGTCTATTTTTCTTCTTCTTCTGGTGCTCCTGTATACACGATTTGGACAAAACAGTGCAATTTTGTTTACATGGTGCTTTTTTGCTATTCCACAGATGATTAAGGACTTGACGGACCCTTCTGTGGCTCTATGTTGCAAGGACCGGAATGCTGCTTTAGAAACCAAGCTAAAGGGCAATGAATGCTTCTCCAAAGGAGAGTATTCTAACGCATTGCTTTTCTATTCCAAGGTCAGTTAATTTTGTTTTTTTCTAAATTATGTAATTGATATAGATAGGACAACTGGACAAGCTTTTCCCAGAATTGGTATCTTGATTCTATGATTTCATAATCAGACTGATCTTATAACATTATTTCTATCCTCTAGGAGTTGGGGTATTAGACAAAATTACAATAAAAAATGTGAAAAAAAGTGGAAAGAAAAGAAGAACGAAGGTTTATATTGGTCTGGAACAACTAACAAGAAGTATGGTAAGCCAATAAACGTACAACTAATAGAATAAAGTCAGTACACTACTGAGACAACTCATCAAAGTTGTTTCAGATTCAGTGGCTAAAGCTTCTCTTTGGACCTTTTCTATACTCGAGTTAAAGGCACCTGTATACTCATTCATAAAGGTACTCATCAACTATGTATTTCTAGTCTAAGCATGTAGGACTAGCTAATTTACTGCCAAGAAAAAAAGGAATTACAAAACTGGGATCTTTCATCTCACCAGGTAGGATTGATAAAACATTATTGACATTCTATTCAAACCGTAACTACACCACGGATTAACTTTTAACTGTTTCAGAATTCTTAGAGATTAGGATATGTTTTATGTGTGAAATATTAGATGCGTCATGTCGTTATTGAAAAGGGAGATTAAGAGAAGCCTTAAATTCATCTAATCTTCCCTCCAATGCCTTGTTCATGTGAACTCTGGTAAGTGAAAGAAGCAGCATTGAAGCAAGACTATGAAGAGGTGGAGAAAAATGTCGTTACCCTTTTGAAATTTCTGGTGATGGACTATCACTCTTTTAATTTGGAGTATTTAGCTGCGGGGTAATGAACATGCACACTTAATGTCAGTTGACCTTCATCCACAACACGTTTTAAGAACTGCATTCCTTCTACACTGTCTTTCCTGCTTTCCTTTTCTTATTTCTTTTGCATTTTAATTTTCACTCTTCTTCTGATAAGTATTTGACAATTCCTAATAGAAGATTGTTGTTGCCACTTCTGTGGATGGGATAGGCACTGCGTCTTGCTCCTGTAGATATGGATGATATGGAGATAAATCTGGTAGCATTGCTTTATGTGAACCGTGCTTCTACTTTGCAGGTGAATATTAAATGTTATCTATTTGCAAGCTGTTTCATGCTATTATTTTTAAAAATTGGTTCAATGGTAAGGATGCAACAGGTAATATGTGGTATGGGCGCTTGTCAAAAGTTCGAACTTTGTAATTGACTCGAAAATGATAGGAAATCTGGTATTTAAGTGGCACTAGGGTAGAAGCATGGGCCCATACTCCTCCAAATTTTGAACCTATGGACCAACTGGGGTTGGCAAACTAACTGACATGGGATTTCTCAGTTATTAATCTTTTTTTCAGATTGCTTTTTGTTATTTTCTTTTTTCATTTAGCAAACTATCCTCTGCTGAGTTCATTGGCACAATATAGTAATCATTAAGGAGAAAATAAAAAAGTTGGAATTGTTGATGGTAGTTTGATGAATTCTGGTGGGCTTCAAGTAAAAGACAGTCCGGACTACGTTTTCGCTGAGAAGCTATTTTTTGTTTGAAAAGTTAATATATCTATTATCAACAAAGAAAACTACACCAATGATGTACTTACAGTAATAATTACAAGTACTAGTTAGAGAAAGCAAAACCTACCACCTAGTCCCCCATAAACATTCTAAAACACTAGTAATGTCCTTTGCCTCTTGAGGGAATTCATGAATACACCAAAAATAGAAAAACACTAGACAGCTCATTTTCAATTTCTGGAAAGTGATACTCTTATCTTCAAAACATCTCTGGTTCCTCTCCTTCCATATTGTCAACCAGATGCAAGCTGGGACAGTCTTCCATCTCTCCCTCTGTCCTGGCAACTACCATCTCTGTTCCAGCAAGCCAGAACTTCTAATGTATTCCTTGGCATAGTCCATCCGAGCCCTCTCAAATTGATGAAAAACTGCCAAAGTTGTTCTGTCACTTTACAGTGTAAGAAAGATGATTTATTGTCTCAGCTTCAGATTCACAATAAGGCATCTGAAGCATAGATGAAGACCCCTTTTCATAAGTTTGTCTTGTGTTAAAACAGCTTGTCTGGCCACCAACCAAGTAAAACATGCCACCTTGTAAGAGATCTTAACTTTCCAAATCATCTTCCAAGGCCAGGAACCAAATTGATGACTTGCATTGCTGTTGCATACTTGCATTTATAGGCAGATTTGACAAAGAATCTTCCCTGCTTGTCCTTCAACCAAACTAAACTGTCCACCCTGGTAGAATAATCCTTGAACTGTTCAAGGGTGTTGTAAAAGTCTGTCAACCTTTCCACTTCCCAATCATTGAGCATTCTTCTAAAGCTGAGATTCCATCCTTGATTATCCCTGACTTCCAAGATTGTTGCTCTCTGCTGTTGGTTCAAAAGGTATATATCAGGAAACAAAATCTTCAAAGGTTGTTGACCAACCCAAACATCACTCCAAAAAGAAAATAGTTCTGTTGGAGTTTGATAAACTTGGACAGATATTCAAAAATAGGATGCTTATGAACAAAAAGCTCTCAGGCGCAGAGTCCAATATTTATTTTTAGAAGCCCCTTCAGGGTGACTAAACTCCTCTCCGGTGGTCTTTCACCACCGGAGCTGTCCCTTCTTTTTTCTTAGACCCACTTCCTCCATCTTTTCTTTCCTCCAAGATGGAAAACAACATTGCTTTTCGAATGGGGGGTAAGGCGTATGATATCACACCCACATCGGCGACAGGAGAATGGTACAAATGGGTGGAGACCACTAGACTCTCAGTGAGGAATATGGTCCTTAGCAAGGATGCCCTTTTATGGCTTTGCAAGAGATTCTGTGAAGCCTCGGTTAACAGGGGAAAGAGTTTTAAATCGTGGAGATGTAGGGATGTCTCAACCTACATTTATTGCTCTCAAAAGTTCAATAAATATGGAAGATTTATGTCAGTCATATCTGTCAATGGTCATAGCAGAACTATCATTATCATTCCGGAAAACACTTTTAATGAGGGATGGGGGAAAATTGCAGGAAAAATTGAAAGCTTCATTAATTTAAATTCCCGTACAAAGGCAGTGAACACCACAGCTGGGGGCTTTATAAGCAAACCTTTCACTGGAAATGGAAATTACAAAGGAGCTGTTACAAACAACAAATGGACCCAACAGATCCAAGCTAAAGCTCCGATGAAGAATTGTCTTCAGGAGGAGAATACTTTGCTCTGCAGATGCTTGGTAGGAAGGTTTTCTGGTGGAGATGAAGCCCCTACTCGAAATGACATGAGGAGATGGGCAAATCAAACCTGGAAGGGAGTCCTCAACCTTCAGGTGTACGATTTGAACGGGTTCCTATTTCTGTTCGAGTTCCAGACAAGAAGAGACGCCGAACAAATCCTCATGGGGGAATGGAGGAGACAAGGGCAGTGCCTGAACCTTGAGTGGTGGTCGCCGACCACATGTGCGCTGCCGGAAACCTTCAGGTTTGAATGGTTTTGGATCAGAGTGCTGGGTCTTCCATTGCATTTATGGAACTCAAAGATGATGAAAGAGATTGGGGATGCATGTGGTGGATGGCTTGAGAATGAAGAAGAAACCGAGCTGAAAAACCACCTAAGATGGGCAAGGATTAGAGTTAGGGGACCGAAAGAAAAGATTCCGACATCTATTGAAGTGGCTGACGGTGACCTCATCTACTCCCTTCCGATATGGTGCGAGTTACCGGCACTATACCGGAAAAAGCAAGAGGCTTCGTCGTCTAGAGAGGTGGAGATTGAACCAGGATTCAGATCGTCAAACATCTTGGCCCAACGGTCAGAAGCTTTACACAAAAATGGAAGACTGGCAGATGGAGCAGGAACATCGAAACTCGATGTATACGAGAAAAGGGGAAATTCAGCTGACAGAAATCACGTGGCTGGACACGTGAAATTTTTGAATTCACAGGACCACTGGGTGTGCCCTAGAAATTACATGCGTAGAGAGAATATAAGTGGGGCCTATGATTTAATTGCTGATGGCCTCTCAAATGGGCTCACTAAAGGAAAGCCCAATGAAATTCCTTTGAAGCCCAAAGACATCCCTTCTGCAGCCTTTAAATCAGGCCCTAAAATTCTCAACTTTACAGAGCCTTTTATTGAAGCGATTATGGAAAAGAATCTGCCAGAGAATCGAAACTTTGTGAATTTCGATGGAGCTAGAGAAATTGAGTTCGACAAGGGAGGGATCCCTTTAGCGAGGCGAGGGAGGGGAAAGAAGAATGGCAAGAAACACAAACAAAAAATTAAAGAGGGAGATAATTTGGCTATACAGAAGACTGCTGAAAGCAAAAAACAGAGAACAGGGGAGGAGATAGATTTCTCTGATGCAATGGTTGTCATGTATGCAGATTCAGAACCGGTACCAATCCAAATTGATAGCAGCAATCAAGAAAGAGATGTTGAAGCTACAGCCAATGAATGGGTCCAAGCTAACATGATCAGTTTGAGCCAGCACTTTGGAATTGACCTCAAAGGATGCCAAAAAGAAGCATACGCCTTGTTGATGAAACTTGACCAGAGAACAGGGAAGGAAAAGATGTCAGGAGAGGGTCAAAAGAGCAACAATACAATCAACTCAATCCCAAAAGAAGTTAGAAATTTAATTTTTGATGTGAACTTCAAAGATGGTGAACCGAGATCTAATGGGAGGACTCTATCTCTGAAACAAAAATGAGAGTAAAAATCCTCTCTTGGAAAGTAAGGGGTTTAAACGGGGAGAATAAGAGGGAGCTTGTGAGAAAGCTACTGAAGCAATGGGGGGCTGATATAATAGTTTTGGTTGAGACTAAATTGAATGGACAAATTGACAACATTCTACAAAGCATCTGGAATAACAGATGGGCAGGGGTACTAATGAAAGAGACCCAGGGTAGTAGTGGTGGAATCATGATTTTATGGGACAAGAGAGTTTGGAGGGGGGAATTACTTTTGGCTGGGAGTCGATGTTTAACTGGGAAATTCTCTGGAATACATGATGACTTCAATTGGTGTATTACTGCAGTCTATGCAGACTGTGATACAGTGATCAGAAGAGTGCTCTGGCAAGAACTTCTACAGATGAAAACTAGCATTAATGGACCATGGGTTGTCTGTGGTGACTTCAATGTCACCAGGTTTGCCTCAGAGAGAACAAACTGCAACAGGCAAAATGGTGCCATGACAGAATTCTCAGCTTGCATTGAAGAACTAGAGATGGTAGATCCTCCTTTATTTGGAGGATCTTTCACTTGGAGAAGGGGGGAGGATCATAATTGTGCCTCCAGGATCGACAGATTTCTCCATTGCGCAGAATGGGGAGAAAATTTCACTCAGATAAATCAATGCAGTCTTCCAAAGATTGCTTCTGACCACAACCCAATCATGTTGTCTTGTGGTGATGAAGGGTGGAGAAAATCATATTTTAAATTTGAAACATGGTGGCTAGAAGTTGAAGGTTTCAAAGAAAAAGTTAGAGAGTGGTGGGAATCCTTCAATGTGAATGGAAGACCAGGATATATTCTGGCTGAAAAATTAAAGATGCTGAAAACAAAGCTTAAAGAATGGAGCAAAACCAATAGGGGAAATTGGAAGCAAAGGAAGGAAGATATCCTGAGCCAAATCTCAAGCTGGGAAACAATTCAGGAACAAAGGCCACTCACTGACGACGAGTTGATACAGAAGACTCACTTGGGTATGGAATTTGAAGAAGTGGCAAAGCAGGAAGAGATAGCTTGGAAACAGAGATCTAGAATCCAATGGCTAAAAAAAGGGGACAAAAATACTAAATTTTTTCACAGGATTGCAACCTCTCATAAAAGGTTCAACTCAATGGAACAGCTGGAGGTGGAGGGTGAAATCACTAAGGATCAAATCAGGATTAAAGAAGCAGCGCAGGAATTCTATAAAAACCTCTACAAAGAGACTGAAGGGTGGAGACCTGATCAAAGAATATTAGATGTTTCAAGAATTTCTGAAGAAGAGCAGGTGTGGCTGCAAAGACCCTTTGAGGAGGAGGAAATTTTGGGAAGCTTAAACATGTGTGCAAAAGAGAAAGCACCTGGCCCTGACGGATTCCCAATGATGTTTTTCCAAACTTTTTGGACCCTATTGAAGGAAGATATTATCAAAACTATTCAGTTTTTTCACTCCAATCAAGTTTTTGAAAAGAGTTTTAATGCAACTTTTATTGCTTTAATTCCAAAGAAAGCGGGAGCCTCCAATTTGAAGGATTTTAGACCAATCAGCTTAGTAGGGGGTGTCTACAAACTCATTGCTAGGCTGTTGGCTGAAAGACTGAAGCAAGTGCTGGATAAATTGATCAACAAACATCAGATGGCTTTTGTGAAGGGGAGACAAATCATGGATGCTGCACTCATAGTTAGTGAATGCATTGACTCCAGAATAAAGGAAGGAAGCCCAGGCTTAATGTGCAAACTGGATATCCAAAAGGCTTTTGACCATGTAAATTGGTCTTTCTTTTAAATATCCTTAGCCAGATGGGCTTTGGGGACAAATGGCTGAAGTGGATTGAGACATGCATCAAAACTGTCAAGTTCTCTGTGCTTGTGAATGGAGAACCTGTGGGTTTTTTTGAATCAGAAAGGGGACTGAGACAGGGTGATCCTCTCTCCCCTTTCCTGTTCATCCTA
>NW_006239190.1:309461-309926 GCF_000226075.1 Solanum tuberosum | reverse complement strand
ACCAGATTGTAGATTTGATAGGAAGTTTGTAATTGACACTTTTTGGTGGTGGCCAGCATGCCCTTAATGCTGAAGAATACAACCTTACCAGTTTCAAAAAAAAAAAAAAAGATAAACTTGGACAGATATTTCACTGATTAAGAAATGTCAAAGGAGGTAGAGGCATTAATGGAGATATAGGAAGAAGCAGAAAAAGAGGAACTTGTTTAGCTAGAGAAGTTCAGGTGCTAGTGCTGTGTTAGAATAGGAATAGGTTTATACAATCCTATTAGAATAAGAATAAATTTATACAATCCTATTAGAACAGGAATAGGAATAGAAATAGAAATAGGAATACTAAATAGTATCCTACTTGGTAAAGGATTGTATTCTAGGGTCTATAAATAGGGTCTCAATGTAATAATGTAAACAACAATTCAATAATATTCTTTTCCTATATTTCTCACATGGTATCAGAGCCTCTAC
>NW_006239190.1:290389-308471 GCF_000226075.1 Solanum tuberosum | reverse complement strand
CACTTTATACTAGATTTTGAGCACTTTCGGCGACCGTTGCATTGTGAAGAAGTCTATATGGAGCAACCACCTAATTTTGTTGCTCAGGGGGAGTTTAGTAGCCTTGTATGTCGATTATGTGAGTCACTCTATGGTCTGAAACAGTCTTTGCAAGCTTGGTTTGGGAAGTTCAACACCGTAATTTTTTCACTGTGTTTTATTAGCATTATGCATCAAATTCAGTATTTCATGAGAAGACCAAGCCCATTGAGATTGATTGTCAAATTTGTGAAGTCGAGTGATCAACTTGCAGATATCTCACCAAGCCCCTCATCGGTCCTCGTGTTAATTACATTTGTAACAAGCTAGGTACATGAATTGTATGCACTAGCTTGAGGGGGGAGTGTTAGAATAGGAATAGGTTTATACAATCCTATTAGAATAAGAATAAGTTTATACAATACCTATTAGAACAGAAATAGGAATAGAAATAGAAATAGGAATACTAAATAGTATCCTACTTGGTAAAGGATTGTATTCTAGGGTCTATAAATAGGGTCTCAATGTAATAATGTAAACAACAATTCAATAATATTCTTTTCCTATATTTCTCACATGCTGAAAATACATGGTAGGAACTTTTAAAAATGATAGTTCCAAACAATCAATTTCCCAACCTGTTTTTCAGGAACAATTATGAGGTCACCTTGTATTCTGAAATCTGAATCATTTTGTTTCTTTCTTCATTAGCAATCAATACTTTGCATTCTGTTATTTACCAAACCGAATGTTTTTTGTCTTCAGAAAATGGGCTTGCTTTTGGAGTGTTTACGAGATTGCAGCAGGGCCCTTAGAGTATCTCCACGCTATGCCAAGGTGAATGCGGCTGTACTCACTTTGCTCCTTTTTTCTTTGATAAAATGCTTAAAGTTTTCCATTTCGTTTACTGTATATTGTTTTATCTTCTATTTCTTATTTGAATGAAGAAAGATACAACCTCTCTTTTGGGTCACAACGAGCAGTTGATCTTTTATAGTAGGAAGAGTTTGGAATGTCAGTGCTATTTATTCAAAAGGAAAACTGATCTAGTTTTGGTCTTCCTTGTGCTGTTTCTTTTTGACCAATAATTAATTGACTTCTTAAAGCTGATCTCAGATTAACTCCAGTGAGTGGCTGAGTGCTCGATATTACATTTGGCAGAACATTCAGTTTTCCTCTGTCAATCATCATACTCCATTCTATTCCATATAATCTTCACGTTATTTATAGTATATACTGTTGACAGAAAATCAATGGATACAACAGTTAAATACTATTTTTTGGGGGGATTTAAAGCTAATTTCATATTAATTTCTTCAGTTTCTTGATTACTCTCTCTTTCACATCTCAACCAAGCGAAACTGTTGTCTTTCAATTATACTTTATTTTAGGCATGGTTCCGGAGAGGTAAAGCAAACATTTCTTTGGGTAAATTTGAGGATGCAATTCGAGATCTGAATATCTCATTAATGTTAGAGATATCTTCAAGTGGGAAAAGACAGATTGAAGCAGAACTAAAGATTGCACTAGATAAATTCAAGAGAATAGGGATCCCAAGGAAGAAAACCAACCAGAATCAGTCAGAAGTTCCTGGTAAGACTCTATTGGTGACAAATTAATGTTTCTCTCTTCTTAGAAGACCAGCTGTTAATCCTATGACGCCTAATTATGTTTTTATTCCCAAAAATAGAAAAAGACCAGCTGTTTATCCCCGAATCCTTCCTAAAAAGTGCCCAGTGACAATTTCATTGTCTGTTATATTATATGTTTCTTTTGAATGTGAAAAGCTATGCTTGAACCTTCATCATACTTAACTCCTCCACATTCAAGGTTACATGTATTAAGCTGATCTCATATTCTCATTAATATAATTATTTGATGTGCTTGAAAGATTGACTCTGATGCTGAACAGCCGATAGCTATTCTTATAGAAGTGTTACTGTTGAGGACAGCAATGTTCATCCTGTTTCCTTCGTTCTACTCCAGCATTAGATGCTACATTTTTTTTTCTGTCATTTGATGTTTAGGTCAGCAAGCTATGCTTTTTCTGCAGTGACTCAATTATCAAACTTTTTTATCAGTTAGCATTCCAACTTGTTACATGACACTATTTCCCATACCTAGCAAAGTACTGAAGCAGCTTGATAGAATCAGGAGGAATTTCCTCTGGGAGGGAAACAACAAGGATCACAAGTTTCACCTGGTAAAGTGAACTAAAGTGGTGCTGCCAAAACAATTGGAAGGATTGGACATAAAAGATTTAGCTCTTCACAACAAATGCTTACTCATGAAATGGTTATGGAGGTACACTCAAGTGGATCAAACTCTATGGAAGGAAGTAATCAAAGCAAAACATGGTGTCCAAAATCATTGGTGCTCCAAGCTGTCCAGATCCTCTCATGGTGTAGGCCTATGGAAGAGTATAGGCAAGGTTAAAGATGAGTTCTTTCAAAACACTAAGGTGGCAGCAGGTAATGGTATACAAATCAGGTTTTGGAAGGATAGGTGGCTGGACAATATCATTCTGATGGAGGAATTCCCAAGTCTATTTCAAATAGCACATGAACCAAATTCGTCCATCTCTCACTGTAGGGCAGACAACATATGGAATGCATTATTCAGAAGGAACCTACAAAACTAGGAAATCGAAGAAGTGGTCAACTTGTTTTTTAGGCTAGAAGGCCAGGTGATAAATGTCCAGGAATCAGACAAGTTAAGGCGGGGTAGTGACAAGGATGGTAAATACTCGGTGAAAGCAGGCTATGCAAACTCATATGCTCCTAATGAAGTGCTTGATAACTGGCCATGGAAGTTGATATGAAAGACTAAGCTCCCAACAAAGATCATATGCTTCAGTTGGACAACTCTTCATGAAACTTGCCTCACTCAAGACAACCTTAAAAAAAGGAAAAAATCAGTTTTCCAATAGATGTTACATGTGCCAACAGAACCTTGAGTTCAACAACCATATTTTTACATTGTACAATCGATGCTAACTTATGGAGTATGTTTTTGTCTATATTTGGTATTAATTGGGTAATGCGACATAGCACCAAAGAGGTCTTTGAATGCTGGTGCAATTGGAGAGTTGGTAAGGCCATCAAGCCAATCTGGAAGATGATACCTGCTAGTATCTTTTGTGTATATGGTCAGAAAGAAACAACAGATGTTTTGTAGGTTTATCAACTCCATAGCACTCCGTTAAGGCTAGGTTTCTTTTGTATTTATACAGTTGGCATAGTCTTTCACCCATAGATTCACCTGAGAACTTTTTGAACTTTGTTAGCTCCCTGGTACTGGTTTAGTCTTTTTTTGTAATTGAGCTAACGAAGTTTTGTCATCTTCCTAACTTTTGTACTATTCTGCATCTTCTTGATGCCAGCAATGAAATTTCTTATTTCTTTGTTAATAAAAACAAACAATTGTGCACCGCAAAGTGCATGAATATGTATAAGAAAATATCAGTAGTCCTTTATAAATGCAGGGAACTAGAAATACACGGTGTTAGTATCATGAACATATAGCATCTTAACCAAAATTTACTTTATCAAACTTAAGGTGGATTTGATCTTTAGTTACTTGCCAGTATTCAACTTATAGATTATGGTGACTCCATTTCCACCAGTTTTGTGCCTATTATCTGCTATCTTATCTTTGAACAATGAAGCAAGTATATAAATCTTGCCTTACCAAAATAAAAAATACAATAAACAAAGTATACTGTTGCACACTTTTTTTTTGGATAACCGTGGTGTCCCAGCCAGCTTGTGCGCTTCTCGACTAATTCCATGGGATACCTGCCACTTTTGTACTCATTTCTTGGCATCTTAAAGGATTGCCTTTATTTATTGGTAAAGTTTGTGCACATTCTACAATGAAAAGTATTCTAATTCTAATGCTGATTAAGCACCATAGAACTGTTCATCATTCTCTTCATCGTGTATTGTTTGTGCATGGCGTTATATTTATCAAAATCAGGTAGCTCTTGATTTGCTTTGCTATATGGTGACATGCTTCTCTTCTCCTTTGATTTCTTATAATGTAGGTCTTATGTGACAGATGAGCCAGACCAAGTAAAACTTCAGTGTTTGCTTACTACAACCAAGGGGAGAGGAATGTTTTGTGTGGATGATGTTTCTGAAGCGTCCTTAGTTCATAAAGAAGATCCTTATGCTGCGGTATGAGCCAAACCTTCCGCCTTTCACAATGTCAACTACTTTTTCTTTTTATAACGGCAGTAATTGGGTTAGCTTGCACACACCTCAACTAATTCCATGGTGTACCTGCTACCTACTGTCATCACCAAATACTGGGTAACTCTATCCAACAAGGCTTGGATATATGGAAAGAAATCACCTAGTGTTATTTGCCTCTACTGGGATTTGAACCTGAGACTTCATGGTTCTTAACCTACTTCATTGACCACCCTTGGGTGCAGTGTCAACTACTCTTCTTATTTTCTGGATGAGTCTAATTTTTTCCAAGAGGTGCATTTTCTTTTATAATATTCGTGGCATCCAAATAATCATTTTCTCCTTCTGCTCCCCCTTCATCTTTCTTGGGACTCTGATACAGCTCACTCTGAGGATCTTTAGTTTTTCACAGACCAGTAATAAACATTAAAATTATGAAGCACTAACCATTTGCTTCAAGGCTATTTGGTTCTTACCATGCTGAGTTCAATTCAGGTTATCTTGAAGAAATGTCGGGAGACTCACTGCCATTTTTGCTTCAATGAACTGCCAGCAGATGCCATTTCTTGTGCGTCATGTTCAATTCCATTATACTGCAGTGACTGGTGTCAAATACAAGCTGGCGCGCCAAAGTTTGATAAGAGCTCTAATAGTTTTAGTGGTCTTGAGGGCTTAGCAGATGATCTGAAGAACTATATCTCAGATGTTGTTCTGGCAGGCGCTTCTACTTTAGATACTGGGCATATTGCTGAGCACAGGCATGAATGTCATGGTTTTCATTGGCCTCTGATATTACCGTCAGAAGTAGTTTTGGCTGGTAGAATCCTTGTGAAAGTCATCGAGCAAAACAGACGCGCAAGGGCTGATTCTAACCTTGTTGGGTTCCTGGTAAATGCTCAAATGTTTGGGTTTTGTTTTGCTTGTCTGTGTTTCCAAGAAGCATTTAATTGGATAGCTGATGACTGGATTTTGTAGGATCTTTCTCACAATTATCTACAGCTCCCTCCTGAAAGCAAATTGGAGATGCATATCTACTCTATCATTCTACTGCACTGTCTTCAGCATTTTTACAGAACTGAACTTCCCATTAGTGGGATAATGGTTTCAAAGGCAAGATCCTTTCTCCAGAAATTCTTTGCATTTAAAATGAAGAAGTTGCATGCAGGTTTCATGCTGATTGTATAATGATATTATTCTTTGCATCTCTGTAAACTAGCAAATATTCAGATTCCAGAGAGGAAAAAGAAAAGGAAGAAGAAGAAAAGAAAAACACAAGCCCATGAAGATGAACTGACTGTGTCTAAATATGCAGCTATACCCAAAATTTTGTTAGATTCAGTCTGGACAAGCTGGCTTTGTTATTAAGCTTGCTTTGTGGATTTGTAAACCTATGTCTCCACATATACATTGCTTTTGATGTATTCTTAAAAACTGCTAATCTTTCTGTTTAACACTGTAAAGAGTTCAATGTTTTGGGACGGATTGATAAAGAGAATATACGTCTTATTTCTGTTTGGGGCACTTTTTTATTTTGACTCAGCATGATCCTCATATTTTTGCTTTGTTGGTTTGGTGGTACTGTGAATCTCTTTCATTTAAACGAACATTTTTCGCTTAGAAAGGAGAGATGCAGTAATATCTTTTTTTGAGAACCCTAATATGCTTTAGTACTAGGTCATTACCATATGTCTCTGTGGCTTCCTACATCTTTACTGTTTGAACTTTGGATACAGAAGTATAACTCTACTGAATGCCCTCCTTTGAATCCATGAATTATATGGAAAAATCACTCTAGCATTAGATTTTGGGTGATCCTCAGAGCCATTGTTTTCCTTGCAGCCAGTTATCCTTCTTTCTCAAATCCAAGTAAATTCCATGGCAGTTGTCCGTATGCAAGCTCCAGAGGTAAAAGGGTCAATATACGAGTCTGGGAATGCTTTAACCAGTAATTTAGAACAAGTATGTACTTCTCTGACACACATTTTCTATGTCTTGTGCATTAGTTTACTGCACATCTTAGCTTAAATTGGCACTCACAGGTCATTGCAGAGAGCATAGAATATCATTGACTAGTACACTCTTATTTTTCAGAAATTTGAGTTTGGTAAAGCTTCAAGCTGTGGTTTTAATGTTTCCTTCTACAGGTTAAAGTGGGTCAAGCTGTTTATGTAGCTGGTAGTTTTTTCAACCACTCTTGCCAGCCAAACATCCACACATATTTTCTTTCACGCACCCTCCATGTACAAGCCACAGAATACGTTTTAGCTGGTTCTGAACTGGAGCTATCTTATGGCCCCCAGGTAACCATGTTTAGTTATAGCCTCTCTGTCTTTATTTTTTCAGATTTAGGATTTTGGAGTCTAACATTAGCACCTTTATCTTGCTTTCTGAGGTTTTAATATCACATCCTTAGATTTTCCTGTGAATGCTAAATAGAAGTAGCCAGCAGCAGTCCACACAAATTCCTAGGTCATTGCTCTCCTTATGATTTGGTAACTGAAGAAAGAAATTCTGAGCATTAGATTATTTCAAGAATGATCAAGAGTAAAAAGTATCATAGATTTCAATATCTTCCTGTAACCTTTTAAAGGAAACCAAAATAAAAGGGGAAGGGAGGGGGAGGGGTAGAGGGATGGAGAGGGAGACGGAGAGGCAAGCTCATGCAACTGCAGCTTCTGGCCCTTTGATTTGTTTATTATCTTTCAACTGTGTAATGTTTTGTCAATTTGGGATGTGGTTGTTTGGCGAGCTCATGCAACTGCAGCTTCTGACCCTTTGATTTGTTTATGATCTTTCACCTGTGTAATGTTTTGTCAATTTGGGATGTGGTTGTTTTGCAGGTAGGGCAGTGGGACTGCAAAGACCGTCAACGACTCTTAGAAGACCGCTACTCATTTACATGTCAATGTACTGGCTGCTCAGAGTTGAATGTTTCTGACCTTGTCATCAATGCTTATAGGTGCACTAAACTAAATTGTTTAGGAGTGATCCTTGATCGTACTGTCACTACATGTGAGAAGCAAAAACTGAAGCTCCTCATTGATGCCCCTACAGTTTACAGTAAGCAGGTATTTTAATGATGCAATTGTTTCTAGGACAAATTATTTCTGTGAAAAATGACGACTCAGAAAATATTATTAAGAAGGGTTGACTGCATTATTACGCTGAAGCCTATTTATAGACACTACATTGCAATCATTTTAGATGTAGGAGACTATATACAATCATTTTAGATGTAGGGGCGAATTTATGTGTAAAAATTGGGTCACAGGAACCCGTGGTCATCCGACTAAACTCGGATTTCTTGTATATTTCTTAAAGAATATATTAAATATTAGCTAAAGGAACCCATGCTCAAAATGACCAGATGGTTCACTGGTTTGAGGGCCCATTTTCAACATTGCGGTCTCTGGTTCGATCCCAGCCAGCAACTCAATTTGCCCCTTTATTTTTTAGATTAAAAACATGTTTTATTTTATAAAAGTAATCTAAACTCTAAGCCCTAATGTCAGAATGTTTTCTTTTAGTAATAATTGGAATATAGTAGGTTTCCTTCCACTTCTTAGCAACAATTTTTTCTTCCTCTTCATATTTTACTTTTATTTTTCACACAAAGAAGCTCCAACTTCAAGCCTTTGAGAATCTAGAGAAGTCATCATTGCCAAGGCCCAAAAAAATTCTTTTTAGTTCATGATTTCTCTTCTTAGTACAAACTAACAAAATCAAAATTTTCAAAATACATGTCTTTAATTTTAGGGTTTTCATAAAAAAATAAATCTTGTCATTACTTATAATAGGAAATCATCTAGAGCTAATGAATTGGTTATCTCATACTTACATATTTTGTGGATGAATTTGACATTGGTAAGATTTTTTTTTATTCAAGTTGAAAGGAATGCGTTCCTTTATTTTATTATTAATTTTTAAAGGGTGTGATTCCCTTATTTTTTTAATGTGAAAGGGGTGTGATTCCTCTTCTTTATTATGAATCTATGGTTCTAGAATGTGAAAGAGGTGTGAATCCTCCTTTTTTTTTTTAATTATGAATTTGTGATTTCTTGTTCTCGAATGTGAAAGAGGTATGATTCCTCTATTTTATTATTAAGTTGCAAGGGTACGATTTCTTATTTTTTAATGTGAAAAGGGTGTGATTCCTTTATTTTATTTAAATATGCAAGGGGTGTGATTCCTCTATTTTCTTTGAATTTGCAAGGGTGTGATTCCCTTATTTTTTATTTATTGTGAAAGGTGTGTGATTCCCTTTTTTTTTTTTTTTTAATTTGCAAGTTAAATTTGCGACTAAGTTGAATAGTAATTCAAATTTATAGGAACATTTATCCTTGAATATCTAAATGGATAAATTCTTGATTAAGAAACCACGTTCTAGTAGCGATCCTTGAGTAAGTTCACATGTAGCTTCAGAAGTTCAAAGAGACACAATTCCACCTCCTCCTTCAAATGTTGATTGTATTCTTGAGGTTGGATCTCTTAAACGGGATCCCAAAGAAAGAAAGCCCATTTTTGGATATGATACTAATATTCGAAATGTTGTGAGGAGACATTATATTTTGATTGGGCCTTATCAACCGAAACTTTGTGTATATCCAAAAACAATGTTTAGGACCAAAGATCACCAATTTAATCCTCAGTGGTTTAAACCTCCACATTCTGCTTGGTTCGAATATAACATAAAAGATGATGTTGTATTTTGCTTGTGTTCGTTTTTTGTTCAAAAATGAATTTGAAAGTCGTGGCAATGTAGGGAAATCATTTATACAAGATGGTTTAGAATGAAACCATGGTCCGGAAAGAATTCGATTGCATGTTGATGAGTTAAATAGTATTCATAACAAATGTTTGATAAGATGTCAGATTTTGCGGATCAACGTCAATGGATTCAATCTTTTCTTCATAAGCAAAGTGAGAAAACAAAAGTGATTATCAAATTCTCTTAAATGCCTCAATTGTTGTGGTAAAGTTTCTCCTTAGAAACGAATTACCATTTTGTGGTCATGATGAGAGTAAAGATTGCGATTACAAAAATCTTTTTCTTGAACTTTTAAAATTTCATGGGGTTAGTGGGAAAGGTAATATTACAACTTGCTCCAAAAAATGATATGATGATTTGTTCGACAATTCAGAAAGAGATTGTGGATGCTTGTGCTAAAGAAACAATTAAAGCTATCATCAAAGACATGGATGGTGATTATTTTGGAATACTAGTTGATGAATCGAAGGACATCTCACATAAAGAGCAAATGACACTAGTCTTACGATATGTTAACAAAAATGGAGAGTTGATAGAAAGTTTTTTGGGTATTGTTCATGTGAGTGATACATCCGGTAGATCATTGCAAAAAATAATTTACTCTTTACTTTTGGATCTCTCGCTATGTCTATCGAGACCATGTGGACAAGGTTACGATGGAGCTAGTAATATGCAAGGAGAAAAAATGTCCTAAAGTCTTTGATTTTGCAAGATGCTCCGTTTGCATATTGTATTCACTGCTTTGCTCATCAATTGCAATTGACACTTGTCTCTTTCTAAAAAGCATTTAGGACCCTTCGGGGTGGCCCAGTGGTTTGTGAGCTATTGCATAGGAGCGGGGTTTTATCTTGTGCACACCCAAAGGGTAGCGCCTTTGAATTTTCGTTGTCATAAATAAAAACATTCAGAGCATCTTGCAAAATCTGAGATTTTAGACCATTTTTTTCTCCTTGCAACTAGCTCCATCTTAACCTTAGTCCACGAAGTCTCAATAGATATAGCGAGAAAAGTAAAGAGTAAATTGTTTTTTGCAATGATCTTGGAGATGTATCACTCACATGAACAATATCCAAAAAAACTTTCTATGAACTCTCCATTTTTGTTAACAATATCGTAAGACTATTGTCATTTGCTCTTTATGTGAGATGTCAGTATTCTAAGATAATCACCATCCATGTCTTTGATGATAGCCTTAATTGTTTCTTTAGTACAAGCATCCACAGTCGCTTTTTGAATTGTCGAACAAATCATCATATCATTGTTTGGAGCATGTTGACATTTAACCCCATGAAATTCTAAAGTTCAAGAAAAAGACCTTTGTAATTAGAATCTTCACTCTCATTATGATCACGAAATGGTAATCCATTTTTAAGGAGAAACCTTACCACATCAATTGAGGCATTTAAGCGAATTCGATAATCACTTTTTGTTTTTCTCACTTTGCTTGTGAAGATTGAATCGGTTGACCTGCAAAATTTGGCATCCTATTCAAATATTTGTTATGAATACTATTTACCTCACCAACACGCAACCGATTTCTTTTGGGACCATGGTTCCAAGTTCTAAAACCATTTTGTATAAATGATTTCCCCGCATTGCCACGACTTTCAAATTCATTCTTGAACAAATAACAACACAAACAAAATACAACATCACCTTTTATGTGATATTCCAACCAAGCAAAATATGGAGGTTTAAACCACTAAGGATTAAATTGGCGATCTTTGGTCCCAAACATTGTTTTAGGACATACACAAAGTTCCAATTGATAAGGCCCCATCAAAATATAATGCCTCCTCACAACATCTCAAATATTAGAATCATATTAAAAAAAATGGTGTTTTCTTTCTTTGGGATCCCGTTTTAAAGATCCAACCCCAATAATAATCAACATTTGAAGGAGGAGGTGAAATTGTCTCTCTTTGAACTTCTGGAGTTACACGTGAACTAATAGATAGACCGCTTCTAGAATGTGGGTGCTTAATCAAGAATTCATCCATTTAGATATTCAAGGATAAATGTTCCTGCAAATTAAAATAAGAGAATCACACACCTTTCACAATAAAAAACGATCGAATCACACATTTGCAAACTCATATAAAATAGAAGAATCACACCCCTTGCAAATTTAATTAAAATAGAGGAATCACACCACTTTCACATTAAAGAATCATACCCTTGCAACTTAATAGAGGAATCACACCTCTTTCGCATTCGAGAATAAAAAATCACAAATTCATAATAAAAAAGGGGACTCTCACCTCTTTCTCATTCGAGAATCACAAATTCATAATAAAGAAGAGAAATCACACCCTTTCACATTAAAAAAAAAGGAATTACATCCTTCAAAATTAATAATAAAGGAACACATTGCTTTCAACTTGAATTAAAAAAAATGAGTTCTTACCAATGCCAAATTCATCCATAAAGTATGTAAATCTGAGATAACCAATTCATTAGCTCTTAATAATTATAAGTAATGACACGATTTTTTTTTATAAAAACCCTAAAATTAAAGTCTTGTATTTTAAATTTTGTTAGTTTGTTTACTAAGAAGAGAAATCATGAACTAAAAAGAATTTTACCTTGGGCCTTGACAATGATGATTGTCAATGGCTTGAAGTTGAAGATTCTTTGTGTGAAATAAAAGAAGGAAAATATGAAGAGGGAAGAAAATCCTTGTTGGGAAGTGGAAGGAAGCCTACTGTATTCCTATATATTAAAAGAAAACGTTTTGACTGGCAAATTGAGTTGCTGACTGAGATCGAACCAGAGACCGCGGCGTTGAAAACAGGCCCTAAGACCAATGAACCATCCGGTCATTTTGAGTATGGGTTCCTTTAGCTAATATTTAAGAACTATACTAGTCATTATGTGTGAAGTTTAGTATACTTATGAATGCTTGTTATTGTTATTACTAGTTTGTACACTTATAAGAACAACATTGTATACGTGCCTGACACATTCTTAACATTGAAGGTTGAGAAGCTGAAAGATGCTAATATTGTTGAAGTGGCTTGCCATGTTTTTGAATCTGATTATAAGTTGGAACCTCAACATTGCTTGGTTTGTGATTCATATAGAGATCTGGAAGCTTCATGTGTGGCAATCAGTCGAACTGAGAGTTGTTGTAAGAGGTACAATAGACCTTCTCATTTATCATGCTGGACACATTAACTTCAAAGAATATACTTAAAATTGGAAAAAATATGTTCAAGAAATCGTTGGGATAGGGCACAGGTTTATTGTATTTGTTGTCTTTAAAAGTTGTCACAGCACTCTCCAAGTTTGACAAATTAATTGGCATGTCGATGTAGTGCCAGCACTAGACTTTAGAACATTGAAAATGGATGTGTCCTTTCATATCACACAATTGCTCTGGTGAAATTTGACCTTCATTTTTATTTTTAAGTAGCTCTGATACTTACTTGCCAAACAGACTGCAAGATGCAATAGCATCAAATGAAGTCCCAACCAATATTCTTCTGGATGCTGTGAAGTGTACGGATCTTCTCAGAACAATATTCCATCCTTATAACAAGAGAATTGCAGAGGTAAATACAGGGTCTGCTCTATTCTGTCCTCTGTTTCAGTGAGCAAGAGTAAATTTGCTTGTGGTGTTCATTGCATTGCCTGATGATTACGGAGGAACTAATATTTTTATTCTGTTTATATTTTTCAGGTGGAGGACAATCTTGCTCAGGCATTCTGTTTGGTAGGAGAACTACAAGCTGCAATTGATCACTGTAAAACATCTATACAGGTTAGCTTACTCTGCAGTATGGAGCAAACTTACTCCCTTTTGAGGCTCATCTATGAATTGATCATCAGCACATTTATTAGTTCCTGACGTATAATTATCATCTCATTTATAATTTAGTACTGTAGGAGCATTACTTACTATAAACAACAAATTTTGAGCCGAGAAATATAAATAATCAAGGCAAGAAAATCGGAGTAACAAAGTGTAGTATTTGATTTCAAAATGAAGTGTTGTTACAATCTCTATGATAATCCTCTTGAATTTGATTTAGACTCAAGGGCTTGAATAGCTTGATCTTGAATGTTCGTCTTCAAACTTGGATTTGAATTATTCGTCACGAACACTTGTATGGTTATGACGAATAATGAATATGAACAAGTAACTTGATTTTTAACGTCTTGATATTTGCCTTTGTTCTTGAACTTTGAACATGAACTTGCAGCTTGTAGAGAATTTGCAACCTTTGATCCACGAGCTCTCTTCTTGCTTCTTGTTCTTGAAAAACCTCTCCTTCTGAGAATAATGAGGACCCTTATTTATAGTTGTATGGGGTGGTGTGCCTATGGGATTTGATTGGTCGGTTTTAACTGACCAATCACATTCCTCTAATGAAAAGCTTTGATTTGATTGGTCGGAACATGTAACATATACATGTGGCATTATTCTAGTGGCTCCTTTAATTTGACTTGGATTGCCACATAACTTTGACACATGGCATGGTTTTAGTGGCTTATTTAATTTGACTTAGATTTTCACATAACTTTGACACGTGGCATAGTTCTAGTTGCTTATGTAATTTGACTTAAATTGCCACATAACTCTGACACGTGTCATGATTCTAGTGGCTCATTTAACTTGACTTGGATTGCCACATAACCTGAACTGTTTTTTTGAATTTTATATAGTCCAAATTAATTTACGAATTTAAATCCAATAAAATTTTAAGAGTCCAAGCCCCCAAGGCCTAGCTCGAGTGGCAAAAGGTGGAGGATTTGTGGCTTAGGTCACAGGTTCAAGCCCCATACCACGCAGAGCGAAGCCCATTATTTAAGTGGATATGGGTAGAGGGGCGGGCCTATTATCCACCGAGTTTATAAGGTTGTGATTGGTCCAAAAGGCGGGTCAGAGACAGATTTCTCAGTAATCAATTTTTTTTTAAGAGTCCAATCATCTAAACCAGGAAGTTCCCCTAGAGATGGCCATGGAGAAGCATACTGACCACCGGATGGCGTACCTACAAGCAATTTGGTCTCCACTTCACTATTCTTTTGATCCGATATTACAAGGTATCGCAACTTGGAAGAAGAGGACGTCAAATCTTTGAAGTAAACCATGATTCAAACTGCACAAAAAAAAGAGGACAAGTGTTTTATTAGCACTTAAGTTAGTAAATCAATAATCAAGGTTATGAATCTAGCTAATAAATAAATGTTTCTTTGAGCGCAAATTATGTGTAGTCAAGGTGATGTAAAGTCTTTGACTCAAGATGATGTAATGCCTTCAGCTTAAATCATGTAATATTTGCCTTAGACGGTGTAAAGTCTTTGGCTCAGACGACATGATGCCATCATCTTAAAACATGTAAAGTCTTGGCCTTAGACTGTGTAAAGTCTTTGGCTCAGACGACGTGATGCCTTCAACTTAAATCATATTAAGTTTTTGCCTGCCTTAGACGGTGTAAAGTCTTTAGCTCGGACGACATGATGTCATAATCTTAAAACGTGTAACGTCTTTGCCTTAGACGGTGTAAAGTCTTTGGCTCAGTCAATATGGTGCCATCAACTTAAAACATGTGAAGTCTTTGCCGCAGACGGTGCAAAGTATTTGGCTCAGACAACATGATGCCTTTAGCTCAAACCATGAAAAGCCTTTGTCTTAAGACGGTGTAAAGTCTTCGCCATGAGTAATGTAAAATCATTGGCTCAAAGAATACAACACTTTTGGCTCAAATAATATAAAGTTTCGTCGTACCTAAAGTAATATTTTTCTACTTGTGAAATAAAGGGAAAATGAAATTATAGATTGGATGAATAAAAGAAAATTAACGAAAGCAAGACCAAGAATATAGGTTGACTTTTGTTAATGAGTTACGCGAATTATAGTCACAAATTTAGTGTCTATTAACTCATTAACAAAAGTCAATCTATATTCTTGGCCTTGCTTTCGTCAATTTTCTTTTATTCATCCAATCTATTATTTCCTTTTCCCTTTATTTCACAAGTAGAAAAATATTACTTTAGGTACGCCGAAGTTTTATATTATTTGAGCCAAAAGTGTTGCATTGTTTGAGCCAATGATTATACACTGCTCATGGCGAAGACTTTACACACCTTCTTAAGACAGACTTTTCATGATTTGAGCTGAAGGCATCATGTTGTCTGAGCCAAAGACTTTGCACCATCTGCGGCAAAGACTTCACATGTTTTAAGCTGATGACATCATATCATCCGAACCAAAGACTTTACACTGTCTAAGGCAAAGACGTTATGTGTTTTAAGATGATGGAATCATGCCATCCGAGCCAAGGACTTTACATCGTCTAAGGCAAAGACTCTACATGATTTAAGTTGAAGGCATCATGTCGTCTAAGCCAAAGACTTTACATTTTTTTAACATCATGTTGTTTGAGCCAAAAATCGTACATTGTCTAAGGCAAAGACTTTACATGATTTTACACTGTCTAAGGCAAAGATTACATGATTTAAGCCGAAAGCATCACATCATCTTGAGTCAAAGATTTTACATCGCTTAGACTATGCATAATTCGCACTCAAAGAAACAATTATTCATTATCTGGATTCATAACATTGATTATTGAATTACTAACTTAAGTGCTAATAAAACACTTGTCCTCTTTTTTTTTGTGTAGTTTGAATCATGGTTTACTTCTCTTCTTCCAAGTCGCGATACCTTGTAATAGTGAAGTGGAGACCAAATTGCTTGTAGGTACGCCATTAGGTGGTCAGTATGCTTCTCTGTGAACTTCCTGGTTTAGATGATTGGACTCTTAAGATTTTAATTTGGACTATATTAAATTTAAAGGTTATGTGGCAATCCAAGTCAAGTTAAATGAGCCACTTTATGTGGCAATCCAAGTTAAATTAAATGAGCCACTAGAATTATGCCACATGTCAAAGTTATGTGGCAATCCAAGTCAAATTAAATGAGCCACTAAAATCATGCCACGTGACAATTCAAGTCAAATTAAATAAGCCACTAGAATCATGTCACGTGTCAAATTTACGTGGCAATCCAAGTCAAATTAAATGAGCCACTAGAATAATGCCACATGTATATGTTACATGTTCCGACCAATCAAATCAAAGCTTTTCATTAGAGGAATATGGTTGGTCAGTTAAAATCGACCAATCAAATCCCATAGGCACACCAACCCCTACAACTATAAATAGGGATCCTCATTATTCTCAGAAGGAGGGGTTTTTCAAGAAGAGAGCTCATGGATCAAAGGCGGCAAGTTCATGTTCAAAGGCAAATATCAAGATCAAGTTACTTGTTCATATTCATTATTTGTCATAACCATACAAGTGTTTGTGACGAATAATTCAAATCCAAGTTTGAAGACCATGATTCAAGGTCAAGCTATTCAAGCCCTTGACTCTAATTCAAGTCTAACATATTTTAGAGTGTAACACACACTTCATTTTGAAATTAAATACTACACTTTGTTACTCCAATTTTCTTGTCTTGATTATTTATTTTTCTCGGCTCGAAAATTTGTTGTTTACACTTGCATCTTGGGGAAGATACATTATTCACCATCATATCCATTGAAATAGTGCTTTCATATGCTAGTGTTAATAAGCTGTCAAGCGAATGCTAATTAAGAAACTGGGCTCTTGAATAGATGTTGAGTAGCAATAGCTCTAAGTTACTGCTTAATGGCTTTTTATTTGGATTGTGTGAGCACATTATATTTGTATTTTCTTATTTTTGGAATGAATTAGAGACTTCAGTTTGCAGTTATCATCTTATCAGAAAGGGAAAAAAAAACTCTAGTTTACAGTTAATATCAATATTACCAGAGTTCATGTAAATAATAATCTGATTGATGTTTTATGAGCTGCAAGCAGATCTTGGAAAAACTCTATGGTGCCAACCACATTGCCATTGGAAACGAATTGATCAAGCTTGCCTCCCTTCAGATACTGGTGGGTGACTCTGCTGCTTCCGGTAGCATAAGCAGAATCACTGCAATACTTTCGCGATATTATGGATCACATGCAGATGAAATATATCCATATTTGCGACATCTTAAAGGTAGACAAGATGCTGATTAGAGTCACATTTTATCCCGTTGAGTGCTCAAAGAACTAAGCTGTAAAGTAAAAAATTGCTTGTACTTGTATGATCTATCTCCTTCACCAAGTAAAATCCACACTCAAATCAGTTTCATACTTTCATTCTTCGACGGAGTTAAGCTGGTCCCGGTCACAGGTTATGTAACTGCTGCCTGTTTGTTGATCTTGATGAATGTCTTTCTGAACTGTCCTGAACACATTTCTTCACCATGAACATGGGAGTGTATATTTGATTGACATATCATCACCATATATGAAAGTAGGAGCACCAAGTGAAAAGTTGACATACCAAAATGTCCTTAACAAAGTTTATTGACATGTCTGTTCACTTTTAGTTGTCCATTACACTAAAACTAATTAAATGTTCATTTTTACTTTTTACATGTTAAACCTTAGCATAAATTACTTTTCTCTCAAATCATTTCCCAGTTTTAAAGACTACATATCAATTAATATATGAATATTGTGATAAAATACTTATATTAATTATTATTCTTAAGCGGTGTGCAAAATTCGTGGACAAGTAAAAGTGAATGGAAGGTTTACCTCATGTACAAACGTAAGTTGCAAAAAAACTTTTCTTCATAGACAAAATTCAACTTAATGGTCATGCTTCACGGATTGATACAATCAATATAATGAGGCACCGAAATAAATGAATGGTCATTCTTCAATAATAGATTTAGGGCCCGTTTGGCCATGCGATATGATATCATGATATGGTATTATGATATGGAATCATGAGATGGAATTGAAGGTTTGTTTGGACATGCGATATAGAATTTTTGTGTTGTATATTTTTTCATAAACATAAAAATCCCATAAGTTGTAAAACTATTAAAATAGCCCCAATTGTTTATTCCATCTTATCAAATAAACAAAAAATTATAAAATCGCATAATAAATTATTACAAAGTTATTTGTTCTCCACTTAAGTAATTGTTTCATCTAACTTGAATTTAATAAAAAAAATTGAACATAAATTGTAGTGTACTAGTCTTTAATATAATCCTCCCACATA
>NW_006239190.1:289869-290377 GCF_000226075.1 Solanum tuberosum | reverse complement strand
AATTTAATAAAAAAAATTGAACATAAATTGTAGGGTACTAGTCTTTAATATAACCTCCCACATAGTACGGAATTTCCTCACGTTGAACTTGCATTTCTCGATCATGTGACTGAGAAGACGAACCAACATTGTTACTTTGAGCCATTTGTTGGTCAATATATCCTCCGCAACTATATCTTCATGTTCATAGACCATAAATATTTTATCACTACTTTGGTATTCTCGCAAATAATTATGTAACACTGCACAAGCTATAACAATTTTCACTTGTGTATCAATATCATAATGGTTCATGCCTTGTTTCAGTATTCTAAATCTATTTTTCCAAGCTCCAAAAGTCCGTTCAATCACATTGCGCAGAGATGAATGCCTATAATTAAATAGTACTTTGGCATTTTGAGGCTCTCTTTCACTTCCTCGGTAATCTTGCAAATGATAGCATAGTCCTTTGTATGGAGCTAAAAATTCTTTTGTGTTTCGGAAACCAGCATCAACAACATAATATTTA
>NW_006239190.1:280078-288620 GCF_000226075.1 Solanum tuberosum | reverse complement strand
TTGGTGAGAATAATAAATTTTAAAAAGTAATGATGTGATTATAAATTTTATTTACATATGAAACAAATGGTTAGTAGATATAAATGTGGGGTTGTTTTAACAAAATATAAACTCATGGATCAATTATTGTATTAAAATATCTCAAATCATGATATGGAATCACCATATAATTCCATATCATGGTTTTTGGAGAATATGGTATCACCTCTCATGATATGGAATCATGAGATGGAATCAGCGTAAAATCGCATGTCCAAACACTGATTCCATCTCACGATACCATATCGTGATATGGTATCGCATGGCCAAACGCGCATTAAAGGAAAAATAAAGAAAAATATCCTTTTTTTTCGATAGTCATGCATGTTGCTGTCTTGCTGAAAGAGTCATGTCTTTATCTTCATCTCTTATGAAGACACTTGATCATGGCTTCTACAACTCTTCTTCATTCGTCAACAGATTTTTAACTATAAATATACTTTTATACTCCGGCTTCAAACTATGTACAATGATTCTTGTGATAGCATTCTCTGGATCTAATTTGTTATATTTCATTGTATAAATTTTTTACCTTTGAAAGTATTGACTGATTGTCATATTCCATTATGAGATCAACAAAAGCTCATTTTCAAGTCTTTGTGATCGTGCGCCATTCTTCTTCATAAAAATTATCGCGAACATATCCCAAGCTTCTATAAGTGTTTTGATGTTCTTATTCCATTGCGATCTTTTCTTCACTGTTATAGTGAAAGCATATATGGCATTTTCCCCCCTGCCTCGACATGATTGACTTGAATGACACAAACTTCTTTATTTGTAGCTTTGAAATTATGGCTAATCAAGATGGTTTGTCAGTAATTCAACATGATAAATATATTGAATATAACATGAATTCATATCGATTTGTCATGAATAACATGCCACAATTTTAAAATGTATTTGTATCTTCTTTGTTTGTAGCTTTGAAATCGTAAAAAAGATGTAGCATGAATAAAGTGAAATAAATAAAAGAGAGGTATATGAATGACAAGAAAAAGAAATGGCGCCAAGAGAGGTACCGTGAATGAAATAAAAAAAATGAAAAGAGGTACCAAGAGTGAAAAGTTGATATCATAAAAATGTGAATTATCCAAAATGATAACTAGCTAGATTGAATATAACATAAAGACGTATCAATTTGTCATTACTTGCATGCCATCATTCTAAAATATATCTTCTCTTTTGTTTATAGCTATAAAATCATAATGATTCAAAATGATTTCTGAGTAATCAAACACAATAATTAAGTTAAATACAACATGAAGTTACACACATCTATCATGACTTGCAAGTTGCATGCCATAGTTCATATTGATTCCTCTTTCTGCAAGCACTGCCACACAACTCAAGGGTATTTTATTTCGGAATTAATTCATCAAACTTAAAACTGCCCAAGTATTTATCAGCCGGGTGTTGGGTCGAATGAACACTCTCAAGCTAGAACAAGACCAAGAAACCAGTTCAATATATATAAAATATAAGCAAAGAAGCTAGATGTCTTAAAGTAATATTTGCAAAATTTTCAGTCAGAAACAGCAAAATGCTCTGTGCAAAGATAACAAATTGAATGTGGTCAATCATCCTACAAAAGAAACTACATTTCTAACAGTGAATTTACAAAGTACAGAGACAAATGTTTCAACAATGTAATCCCCATACTTGTGAGGTATTCTGGAGTGTACAGCATACCCGGGGGAGAATAACGCACCAGAAGGGAAAACAAAAACCATACGCCCCCATCCACAGTCAGAAGCAACAGCTGCAAGTCACAATATTAAGACTCTGCATTGGGCTGCTGTTGCTTTCTCATTGGAAGTTAGCATCTTTTTATTTACTTCCCTTGAATGCTGAAAGAGAAAAGAATGATCTCGATGCTGAAAAACAAAACACCAAAAACATTAAGGAGATGAAGGACATATACATAACTAGAAGTTTAATCTTCAAAAATACAGGAATTTAGACACAACTTATAACATAAAAGGAAGAAAACCTTTTGTTGTACTTGCTGGAGCTGAAAGCCGGCTTGCTTGCAGTTTCTGAGCAGCAATTCTGCCAATACTTGTTTGAGCTGCAAGTATCCGGTCTATGTAAGGTTTACCGATAGTAGAATTATGAAACAGATCTCAAATGCAAGCAACAAACTTACAGACAACTAAAGCGGTTTTACTAGAATAGAAAAATAAAATGTTTGCTGTGAAGTACAAGGAAATACCGGATAGCTCATTGTCTTCTGAAGACATTTTTGGTTGTCCAGAATGCTTGGCATGAAGTGTAGCCTTTCTCAGTAGATTGTCAGAACTACTTTTGGTGAGAAGTTTAGAATCCTCTGGATCCTCCTCACCTTCTGAGAAGACAGATGGGCTTGAAACACCAGTTGAATTTGAATCAGTCTTACTCTTACGAGCAAACTTTAGAAGCCGCTTCAATCCTTTCGGCACATCCTTCTGATAAACCATGGTAGGAGGATTCTCAGCATTACCCCAGTCAATAACATCTTCACTGCTTTCTTCAAGCAACATTTGAGACAGAGAATGACGAACTCGTGGACTTGAGATTTTTAAAGTTGTAACATCAGTCAGAGATTCATTAGGACCAAAACCATCATTACATGGAAGGACTTGATCCTCCTGCTCCTCTATCACCACCCAGGCGCGAGGAGAAATGTTAGATTCCTCTTCAACCTCTCTGTTCAGTGCAGACTCTTCCATCCTTCCAAAATCATCTTCATTATCTGGTGTAACCTTATTGCAGCTCTCCCTATCTTCATATTTTTGAGGGCTGTTTAACTTAATTGCAGAGTCTTCATCTTCTTGGATCCTTAACTCCTCAAGACCCTTGTCCTGCAGTTGATTAAGAGGACTAGAAGCAACAGAGGCAATTTCATTCTCCTCAGCTTGAACAAAGTCCGTAGATTCCCTCAAAGATTTTTCAGGCTGAGATGAAACTTTGGCCTTTATGACTGGACTATGACCAGATGCAGTACCTGACCCCTTACGAAGAAAAGGCTTTGCCTCCTTTGATTCCAGAGGCACCACACTACTTTTCTTGGTTACCCTGCCGAGTCTAGGTTTAGCAGAGGATGCAGAATCTCCAGGGGTAGGCTGAACTCTGGCTTTCGAAGGTTTGCTAGCTTTTGTCAAAGTCTGCTGCTTCTTGTCATTCCCATTTGTAACATTCTTTCTGATATTACTCGGGGGTGTTTTCACAGATTTTGCTTGGGGTTGTATCTTCTCAACCTTTTGGCTTGTCTGAGGAACTGCTGTTATTGGCTGTGATCTTCTACGGGTAGGTGTAGTAGTACCTGCAGAATTTGTTATAGAAGGAGTTTTAGCAGTTGATGTCCCTGCAACTCTTGGTGACGGCAAAGACGGCCATGACTTCCGTGTTGCTGGCAGTTGCGATGCTTTTGATGAAGCTTTCTTTGCAACAGCAGGTTTGGGAGTTTCATCCTTGGTATTTGTGGATTCAGGGGATTTCTTGACTGTTCTCTGGGTTCTCTTAATATTTGTTTTTTTACTAACATTATTTGCATTTCTTGTGACAATTTCAGCTTTTCTTTCATCAAGAATTTGTTGCATTGCTTTCAATTGTTTATCCGTCTCTGCTCTATTCCTAGCAGCTTCACCACGAAGTTTCTCATCCCTCTTTTCTTTGTAATGATCATAGAAACCACCTCGACGCTCGGCGGAACGGCTCTGGTTTTTTCCATTACTTGCTGCCAAGTTCCGATATTTGCTAGGCTTGGTTTCCATCATTTTTGTAAGCAATTGGTCTAGCTCTGCTTCCTTTTGTCGAGTCCATTCAACTGAGGCATTTAACTTTTCACCCATTTCTTCATCTTGGTTAGGGAGAGATCCCTCTGTTGTAACATTTGGACTATATCCTTTTTCTTCAGTTAAGTTTTGTTTGAAATCAGCAGCAGCCGCCTCGGTGTCATGGCTTACGGGAGGAGGATATGAATCGGGTTTCTTTTCCAAAATAGTCTCAGTTTCTTGATTTTCTAATTTATTGATAGCCTCGGAAACTGGATCATCAAAAGCAACATCAACAGAGCCTTTAAAGTTTTCACACACACCTGAACTCCATCTTCTCAAAACCGCTTTATTAGCACCAACTGACGCACTTAATAGTGACTTTGTCCTTTGATAATCAACAGCTTGCCCTTTCTGTTTGCTCTCAAAGAGACTGATTGCATCTTGCACACTCATTCTACAGGCATTCTTCTCAGCCTTTTTTGAGGTTTGCTCAGAATCTTCTTCATCGCTACCGCTAGCAGCATCATCTTTATGAGAGATAGACCTTTCTCTGGCAGGAAAGTAATTTAGACTCTTAATCGTTATAGCAGTGGATCTTCGTGACCCAGACCGCCCGATTTGAACTCTTCGCATTGGAGATGCAGACCTTCTCGGAGATGCAGATCTTATGAGAGTCCGACTTCTTTCCACTGATGGTTGTTCCTCCTCACTTGAACAAGAAGATTCTTCAGTTCCTGATGAGTTTTGCCTCTCCATCTGTGCAGCGTTTGCAGGGGAAGCACTATACTTCACTGGTGTATCCAACTTTGGTGGTCCAGATGTTTGAGAATTGCCCCCTTCTGAACCAATCTTGTCATTTGTGACATCAACTTTTGAAAGGGACAACTCTTTACTCGGAAAGCCAATAGCCCTGTTCTCCTCGCTCACAGCAATAAACTTCTGCAGACAGTTCCTGAAACAGACAACACATGATCATAATGCAGTCACAGCAACACATGATCATAATGCAGTCATTAGCCTGCTAAAAATGATTAAAGGCATTAGATCCTCCAGACCACTTGTTCTACCATGACTTACCTCAATTCAACAGCTCCAAAATAGTAAGAGAACTTTTCTATGTTAAGAATATCTTCAAAAGAGCATGTAGTACCAGCAGCTTGGTTTAAAGCAGCAGCTAATTCCCCTTTTAAAGCAGTCAACCTCAAATCCATTGCCCTCAGCAATTCATTTCTGTTCACCATTATATTATTTGGATGATTTGAAGATGCTAGATTAATTTCTGAAATTCAGAATTGTAAGAGGCATAGGGACATACTTGGAAGCATCTGATGAAGCGCTATCATCTTCCTGGAGTGGTATCAAAGATCATGTTATCTTTCAATGTGTATATGCAATAACTTCTGCAAAAGATGATAAATAAAAAATATTCCAGAAACAGAGATGGATAATTTACTTGCTGTAACGATGACACTGCACCACTTGAGTAATCGCATTCTGCTAGAAGTAAGAAAAACAATATTAGTTGTTATTTTCCCTTTTTTTCAGATTGAGACTCCACAAGAGAGAGACAGTTGCAGAAGCAACCACAATCCCGTTAAACAGACTAATCTAGGCTACATTGTTTTTTTTGAGAAAGTAATCTAGGCTACATTGTTCAGCAGGAACAGTAAGGCTAACCTGCTTCCCCGCTCCCAATACGCTCCTGAGGACCCTAAAGGAATAATAAGCCCATTATTATACTGCTTGTTACAGGTTCTATAGATTAATTGAAGGGTCAGACTAATTATACAAAAAAAGATAAAAATCACCTTTGAATATAAAGAAACATGAAATTTCCGAGTTTCTTCAAGCTGAGATATTTCATTTACCATGGCCTTGGCCATATCAATTATAGGTGATGAGCTGATAATACGAAGAAACCTGGAAATACAGGGATTGAAGTATGCGGATACGGAAGTTCAGAAAAAAAGTTTAAAAGACAGTTTGAAGTATATGATGGCTGAGTGTACCTGATCAATGTGGATTTTGTAAACCATTTAGCATCACTAAGATTCCCTAGAGGTCTAAATCTGAAATTGGCATCTGATCCCTTTGAGTGCAAAGATTTGATTTTGGGAGAATGAAGTATCAACTGCTCCAGAAGTCCAGAGGCCGCTGTTACTAACTTGTTGCCGTAGCAGATATGTGACTCATACCTGCACCCAAAATATATTTAAAATAGGAACAATTATTATCAGGAGAGCCGTGATAATAATGTTGGCGTAGCAGATAGGTGTCTCTATTGAGGTTTGAAGAATTAATTTTCTTTCCACAGTGTTCATGGAATTGACTGAATTCATTTTTGACTTCACATAATCAATGGAAATTATTTGATCTTTCAGCAGCTGATTAACAATATCATGTTCGTGTGTTTACTCTTACAATTATAAGATTTGTTCTTCGAAATAGCAATTGTGGCTTGACAATCACAGTGCATAGACACAGGAGGAAGGACATCATTTATTAAAGGGATATTCACTAAGAAATATCTTAGCCACTCAACCACAGATTTAGCTAAATCCAAAGCTACTAACGCTGACTCCATAGTCGATCTAGCAATGATTGTTTGATAACTTATTTGTATAAGACTGCACGTCTGCACCACCACCTAAGGTGAACACATACACAAAGATCCAAATCCAGTTTGCATCATAATACCCTTCTAATGTAAAAGGAAATCCACTATACAATATACCATAATTCATGATTCCTCTAAAGTCTAAAATATTTCATCAATCTAATTAATGCAAACCAACGCTTTTTAATGGGATTATGAGTATATCTACTCAATCTACACACAACATAGGCTATATCAGGCCTAGTAAAATTCATTAAATGCAACAGACTCCAATAATCTAAACATATTAACACTGAACAACTGGTCACCATTATTCTATTTCAATTGAGAGTTAGCATCATAAGGAGTGATCACAAGTATCACCTCAAAACATTCAAACTTAAGAAATCTTTCCACATAATGTTCTTGTGACAACATTACTAATTGCTAATATCATATTTACTTCACCCACCCAGATCTTTCATATCAAAATTAGTAGACAAAAGTAGTTTGATATTTTGCACAATATTTAAACTTGCACCAAATATGAGCATGTCATCAACATATAAGCATATTATCACATAATCATTGCCTATTACTTTAGTTAAAATTTATCAGTCTAAGTTTGATTCATAATTCAAAAGACACCAAATCTGTTACATTTGGATCATGCAAACCCAACAATTTAAATGTTTCTTCCTTTAATTTCTTTTAAAATATGTAGGAGATTGTAGGAAAAATATTTATTTCAAAAATATTTGTTGCAAGTGTATTTGAGAAACCAAACATAAAGTGTATTTGAGAAGTTAAAATCTCATGGCTGATGAAAGCAATGTGGCAGTAAAAGAATTAGACAAGTAAATTCTTACAATTGTCAACACCTCTCATCACTTGTCAAATGGTGGCAATGGAATGCTTATGTGAAAGCAAATGTTAAAACACTAGTCTCAATGGAGATCTTTCCTTAAGCCTATAAATAGGCATGAACATTTACAACAATAGAACCCAATACAAGCTACAGAATTATGTCAAGTGCCCCAAATACTGGGCTTTAAAAGTAAGCTACGACAACCCCAACTGGTTAATGAGCCTCATGAAGCCAACAGAAAAACTGAAAATGATACAGCCAATTGAAATTTAAACAAAAGTCTAACCTGTTCTGGCTTGGGAAAATTTGAAATTCAACATAGTCCATCAAGACATCAGCATCTATTCCATCCTCCATATCTCGTCTCTTTAAAGCCTAAGCCTGGTGAAAGGAAACTGGTTAAAGAGCTCAATGTAAGAATAGCATGATTACTCATTACTCTCAATCGTTTTTAGCAGTAGCAGTAATATATATGCAAGAGTAGCAGTAATATATATGCAAGAGGAAGTCATCTGACGTGCACCAACTTCAACAAAGAAGTCATTTTGATCTAAGAAAACTCAAACATAACAAATTTACACTAAAGATAGCTGTAAAAGTAGCTACCAACTCAAACACATTGCCTATTCAAGATTTTAAGGGAACATACAAGGACCAAAATTAGGCAAGTTGACCTTAAAAAATGAACCAACCCAACATTACCAAAAATATTTTTAACCTGACAAAACAACATTAAAATAATCAAATCTCAACTGTTCATAGATCAATAAGCTGAAATTAAACAAAAACAACGAAGAGCACACAGAAGCTCATTCAAAATCTAATCTACCATTTGATTCAATTCATCGTTATTTCTTAACTTCCTTTCAGAAGCACAAAAAAAAACAATCTTGGCAACAGTTTAGAAAAGTACCACTGACCCAGAAATGCTTAGTCCAAGAATGTCAAGTTTCAAACTTGCCTGGGTTTCTGCAGAAGAATAAAATGCAGGTTGTAAATAGAGCACACCCTTCAAAGTTGGAGAAAAAGAAAAAAGTAAGTTGTTGCCTTGTTAGTGAAGATCTCAAATGGGGGTTCGATTCAAGAACATAAAAAGAGTTACAATCTTTACACTTTGATAAAAGTTGTGGTCACAGCCCCAGTTGGAGTGTTGAGAGAAAAAAGCAAAGAAAGAAGAGAACTTTGAGTGTAAGGAAGAAGATAAAAAGAAGGGAGCAAAAAACTTACAGAGACTGTGTGACTGTGTTTAGAGAGAGAGAAGCAGAGGTTAGGGGAGGGGGTGGT
>NW_006239190.1:259758-279671 GCF_000226075.1 Solanum tuberosum | reverse complement strand
GGTGTGTGTGAGAGTGGGGATGAAAAAGTGGTGATTGCGTTTGAGGAAAGCTTAATACTTGGGGTAGTAACTATATGATGATGTGTTTATTATTGCACCCAACTATCATGACGCTTTTGACCATGTTTCATTACGAAATTTAAAATAAAATAAAATGATTTTATTTTTATATTGGAAAACTATTTTTTTGAAAATTAGAGATTTTTTCTAATAAATATTACTTTTGAAGTACTTTTTGTAAGTAATCTAAAGTAAGAATATCTTTTTGTTATTTTAAAAATTCTATTAAATTTTGAAATTTTATGATCAAAATGTATTTTTTTGAGTTTGAATTTTTTTAATGGCCAAAAAGGTACTTTCTACGTCTCAGTTTATGTTTGATCGGTAACGGAATTTAAAAAATAAAGACAATCTTTGTTATGTTTATCAGATTGTCCTTTCCTAAAGTTATTTCAAGGCTTATTTTAATTGACATTTCTTCAAAATAAAAATATTAAGTGAGTCTCAATAAGATGATATCGTCAAATAATTATCAAATAAAAAAAATATGTATAAATTGAGATAGAGAGACTAAATTATTATTTTTCAAATGTGGGAACGAAGTAAAGAGTGTACGACCATCTATGAATTCAAATTCAAACTAAGTTGGTGGTCCTCTCTTCATAAAAAAATAGCAAAAATGGTCCCTTATATTTTGAGCTAAAGTCAAGGGGATCATTTAAATATTGAAAGTGATAATAGATTAATTCTAATTAATTATTTAATAAGTTTTGATTGAAAATTTTAATATGAACTGTAAGTTTATTTACTTTTTTACAAGAACTCATATTTGAAGTTTTTTTCTTTTTGGTTTATATTACTCTTAATCTTTTTTGTTTTAGAGTTGTGTGCGGTTCTTTTGAGGTATAGTTTTTGTTACTCTCTCTTCATTCCAATGATGCGAAATTATTTGACAAGATACCAAGTTTTAAAATAAAATGAAGACTTTTGAAACTTATAATCTAAAAAAGTTATAAATATTTATATGACTATAAATCATCTCATTAAGAATAAATAAAATGCAAAGTTTAAAGTTAAGTTATTACAAAATATTTAAATATATCATTTTTTTTAGGATGATTTATAAAGAAAGAGTATCACATTAGCTGAAACCATACAAGTAATTTTATCTATTTTTGGTGTATAATGCAATATTTGGTGTTTTGGTTTGTAAGGTTTGATGGAAGGTGTTTTTGGTTAAAAATATTCTTAAAAACAATCTATTAGTGAGTTTGTTAAATATTTGATGGAATAAAATCTATTTTTAGTAAATTTATAAAATCAAAATTGCTTAGAGATATATTTTGGGGTCATTTTGAACCATTTCCTATACCTAAGGGACTTTTCTTGTCATTTTCTTGTCCTCTCTCTTCTGCTTGTTTGTTTTATCTACGAAACGTTGCTATTCTTATGCTCTTTTCTTTTTTGAAAATTGTTTTCAAATATTCCATCAGTTTTTTTTTATTTGATAATTTTTTAATTCTAACTTTCCACGTGACAATATAAGACCAAAAAAATTACAAAAATATTTTCAGTTTAAGATTATAAAATTCAAATAATTTTTTTACTTTCTCAAATTTTGTATCAAGTCAAAATCAAGCAATCAAATTGGAATAGATGAGTAATATTGCTAGGAAAAGCCCTATAGGCCATAGGTAATGTTGGCAAATGGTTGAGGAGAGGAAGTCAAACTAGCTGGACTTATGTTCCACACAGCATAATTTGCATTTTGAAATGTAAACAGTACCATCTCTATGACTAATGGACTTAATTTGTCATTCTTTTATTTAAGCTTAAAAATGAAAATTTTGAAGTGTCCAACATAAGAATAAGTGTAGGGTAGTTGCAAACTTGTAACTTAAAACTCTTGACACAATGATAAAAGTTATTCCATTTGTTCCGTTCACTTTTACTTGTTTAAACTCTTAAGTCACTGTTAAATTGTAACCAAAAGCTAAAAAGTAAAATCTTAGCTAAATGTGATTGTATTAGGGGTGTGTATCGATTGGTTCAATTTTAAGTATTATCGATTAGATTTTTAATTTTGAAATATGCTAAATCGATAACCAAACCAATAAGATATTTGTTATCGGTTTTCAATTTATCGATTTTGGTCTTTAACAATTCAATTTTCGATTTAACCAATAAGAAAATGATTTCAAAACAAATACATGACTTGTCCAACAATTTAACGCAAAATTAAAAAAAAGAAGGGAAATCTAATTACTTATTGAGTGCAAAAATTCTGCATAGTGTAGTAAAATATAGCAAATACTCACAATTCATGACCCTAGTCGTTGCCTAACCTTTGCCATCGTCATTGTTAGTTCTTTAGGTTTTTGGCGTTGTCAACGTAAAGACTAAAGTAACACTAAAACCTAAAGGGTAAATGCAGAGATCAAAGTTAATTAAGTAATGTTAATTGTGTAGTCGTTATAGTTATAGTCTAATATAGTGATTATATTAATATTTTTTGTTTGATATTTATGTATGACTAAAAAATTAAAATAGTAAATTACTATATTCTTAATGGATTATCGATTAACCCAATATAAAAAATCAATACCAAGCCGATAACCCAATAATTTTTTTATAAAATCATTAAATAACCGTTAACCCAATAACAATAAACCAATATTTTTCGGTTTGATTTTTGCAGACCCCTAGGTTGTATAGATCTTTTTATCTCTTTTTGGGATATTATGCTACATGACAAGAACATAGTGTGACACGTCAAACAATTGGAAATTGAAGATAGGACTTTAAATATGATAGGGAATAGGAATAAAAGAAGTGATAGAGAGACAACTACATAGGAATGGTGGACCTATAGCTTGACTTAGAAGAAAACAACACATAAGGCAAATGCTAAATACACAGACAGCAGCCACTTCTTTTTAGTAAATCTTGAAGCAACAGTAATTCACAGAAGATGCCTAATTTCCAATTTCCATGTGGTTTTTGGTGTCACCAGATTCAAATAACACTAAATCATGTGGCTCCCCCCACCCCACTATATCTCCTTTTCTTCTTGTCTCCAGTCCTCACACACCTAATTTAAAAATTTGATGTATACATTTTCCTTCTATTAATTCAATTCCAACTCCAGTATTTCTCTAAATATGCCAGTTTCCAAGACCAACCCTTTTCAACAGCGGAGACATCCATTTTGCCCGCTCTATAACCATTTCGTCCTAGTAGGTCGAAGCTTATCTATGTAATTCAAAACTGGAGTGCTAGTATTATACTAGGAGAACCCCTCTATTCACTTGAAAATTACAGCCTTTACCAGATAGAATGGCAATGAAATGCCTAATATAAAAGCCATAAAGTAGTGGATATAGCATATATACCACATGCTGCAAGAACTATCTAAACTTGGCATATATACCACATGCTGCAAGAACTATCTAAACTTGGCATATATACCACATGCTGCAAGAACTATCTAAACTTGGCATATATACCACATGCTGCAAGAACTATCTAAACTTGGCATATATACCACATGCTGCAAGAACTATCTAAACTTGGCATATATACCACATGCTGCAAGAACTATCTAAACTTGGCATATATACCACATGCTGCAAGAACTATCTAAACCCTAAACTATCTTGAATGACACAGATTTTTTTACTCTAGGAGAGCCCACAACATCTAAATATGGTTTTCAAGCTACATAGGATTCCTCTTCCTCAATTGGTTCAACTCTGGACATCGTACAACAGAGAAGAAGCTTGACCTGAGAGTTGATTAAAGTAATTATAAATCTTGAAGCATGGATCATTTCCCTTCTATCTTGAAACCAAAATAACAGTTGAAACCAAAGTCTTAAGCATAACTTAGCAACCCTCGTTGGCCACGATTTGGAACAGGGGAACTCCAGTTTCATAGTTCAAATTGCTTACCAAGTTACAGTAAACAAAAACCATACACAAATAAAGGGAGAAACACTCAATAACTAAAGAGAAGTAGAAAATTCATTCACTTAAGGAAACAACAAGCAGTGTCACTTAAACATAACACTGTGCTCTCAACCATTTAAAGCATTAGAATGGCTGAAGTAAATGAGACTTACTGGTTAACTAGCTCTGACTACGACTCAGTAGACAGCCCTAAGTTACAAAAGCACTAGCAGTACACTAGAAATCATCTAGAATACCTCATCTAACAGGGCAATCACCCAAGCAACCACATTACAAACAAACGGTACAGTTTAAAGTAAATAGAGATGACACAACTCAAACCATTCCTTTGGGTACAAGACTAAAAAACACTATACTAGTGATACAATGTTACCTGAGGCATTCCTCCATCAGTAACAATCTTAGACATCAGGGGAGCAGGATAATTAGTCAGTTAGACCATACATGGACCAGTCCAAGCCTGTTCCCAGTATAGATCTCATTGCGCTCTTCGTCATAGAAAAGGGCAGTGATGTCTTCTAGGGCTTCTGCAACAGTGCTCCTAATTCTGGAATCTTGGACCCGCTTATTTGAGTTGTAACTTTTTTTACCAGGCACACCGCCACTAGCATTACAATCATCAGTGGCCTTGCCGCTGGTTGCTTTTATTTTAGCAAGGCATTTACCAGTCAGAATATTGCTGATATTAATAGATCCCGCTGCCAAACAACAATACTCAAACTCAGAAATCCATAAAATAAATATACAACAAAAAAAACCCGAAGAGATAAACATCAAATCTGCAAATAATCCCACTAGTTCAGCCCTCAAGGTATTACTCCCTGGCTCTATGCATACTAAAATATGTTGAGGCAATCTGTAATACAGGACATGTGTGGCACATTAATCATATTTATCATGATATACAGCCAAATATAGAGTAGGTCCAAAAAATTGACCTCCTTAGTAAAAATGGCAAGTTTTTTGTTCTTCCAACAAATTTTAAAACAAATATTACTATAAGTTATTTCAAATAGTACATGCTTCCAACAAACATCTTTATTTTTTAACATTTCAGTCAATTATTTAGACTCTTGTATACCATACTAAACAAACAACAACAACAATAATGTGTCAATTCCAAGCTAGCGGAGTCGGCTATATGAATCCCTCACTAAACATGCCAATACATTTATTCCAGTATCTACCCAACATTTGAAGACGATGATGATAAAAACAACTTTAATTAAAACAAGACTAACGTAAAAAATAATGATGATGCTAACAAGTAAAAATAACAACAACAACAGCAGTAGTGTACTAATAATAATAATCATTCAAAGAGTTTACTCTTAAACAGCATGGAAGTCAACCCTCACTTAAAATGGATTTACATAAGTAGTGTTGTTCTCAATCATCAAGTAAGAATTGAGGAATTCTCAAAATCCAACATACCATTTCCTTCAGATAAGGGATCATCAGAATCAGCTTTGCAGTATGAAATAATTAGGTCCTGATCACTAGTTATGTAAATGTTGTTAGTATTGCAATCAGGATGCCATAAAAGGTGATCCTCAAATGAAGTAACAAGCTCCCCACGGAAGTTCCAAACAGCAACTGTTCTGTTTCTGAATGTCAAGAACAACTGGTTCTCATACAGAAATATGAACGCTGAGGGGGTCATGAACTCAGTCCTGCTAACTTCCGTCAACTCAGAGTTACGTACCTGCATCCAGTAGTTCATTAGATAAAATGATAAAGGAACACAATGAACTGTGGAACATAGAGCTACTCACATCCAGAATCTGAAGATTCTCATTCTCTTGCTTGACAAGAAGCTTTTCATTAAACTGTTCAATGAAATCAACCTTCTTATTTCGGTGAAGAAGGTGGTTGAAAGATTTAAGAACAGTACCGTCCTCGATGGACAGAATCTTCAGAGGCACATGGCCACTAGCTTTGGTAAATATTAACAACATGATTCCCGGGCTGCTTAAAAGAACAAGGGAGAAATCATTAAAAAATTACAAGACAGTGATCCAGGTCTTGTCAAGCCAATTCACAGCAAGGTTATGAAAAATATATTTGTATACCACAATCAATCAGAATTTTATTCAGTGGAATGAACCCACATTACTTAATCATCCATTCTTCACTTGGTCATAACCTTTCAAACGTGAGATCTTGAAAGATTTATGTTATTCCCACAACTAAATAGAATCTTAAAAAGCACTATCACACAAACAAACAAAAGCTATTAAACATCTGGGGACACAGGAAAAAACCGACATACGGATAATTAGAAGGGAGCAACACACAAAATTGAGGACATCATAAAAATGTTAAAAAAATTGGTAGCGACTCAAGCAAACATGAAATTATACACAAATAATACTCCCTCCGTTTTGACCTGTTTGCTTGCTTTTGGCTTGACACGGAGTTTAAGACAATAAAGAAGACTTAAATCTTGTGGTCCTAAACTAAAGATAGGTAGAATGCACCAAATGTCCTTTAATCTTGTGTTCTTAAATGTGCCATGTGGAAAGTTAGAAATAAAGATTTGCCAAAAAAAATAGAGGAATTCTTTTTTACACGAATTTAAAGAAAAGTAAGACAAACAAATTGAAACAGAGGGAGTAGTTCTTTAGACCATTCACGAAAAAAAGTTAGTTTGAATACTAGCTAAAGCATTTATATGGTAAGCTTATCAGGGATCAAGTAATAATTGCAATAGCTTATTGACCGGGAATGACACCCGAAGAAGCAAGAATATAATGCAGACAAGTGTTTCCACACAATTACTCAAGCAACAAATCAAGCCATACATGCAAAAAGTAATGAGTTTACCTTATTTTAATCTCTTGAACATTTTTGTCCGAGATTGAATATAACATTGTGTAATTCTTCAGGTCAAACACCTTGTATATGCTGATGAAAGTGAAAAGAGTTCCGTAAGTACAAAAACAACTTTACATGAATAAAAAACACCGGATCTATTTTTTAGGGGTGGGCGGGTGGGATCTCTTTGGCACTAAAAGAGGGACTTTATAACAGCACAATTACCTATCCTGGGCAGAGTAAGTAAGAACTTTCCCATTGACATCATCGAACTCCACAAAACCAGGCCATTTTAATGACTCTGACTCGAATAAAGCAAAGCCAGCATCTGGTTTACCCCTCCGAATATATCTAATTTTATCAAATATATCAGACTAGAACATGATAAAAGAGCATACGTAAGAGAGAAACCAAGATGTAGTAGCTATCACATACTCAATTCTTGTAGTTCTGCATTTCAAGGAACTGAAATTATCTGATGCATAGACGGAAACAGTGATGAGCGAGTCATTGTTTTTATTGTAAAACAAACTTCGTATAACTTCATCTGGACTGATGTTCAGAAAGCATATTCTCTCATTTGTCTCTGCATTATTTGTAACAATATGGATCAATTTACTTGAAGTCACTGCACATGCACAGAGGTGATAGATAGATAGATAGATAGGGGAGAGGATACAAATATACAGGAAAAATTATCAACAATTTGCTTTACCTCGACTAAATGCTGCACAGACGCCAGATTGTGCAAGGGCAAAGACAATATCACGTGCAGCAACTATCTCAATTATCTTTGATCTTTTCTTAAGAAAAGGAAGCACCATGGCACAATGTCCCTTAGGGTCATGGGTGTCATATTCCTCCTAAGATCATAAGTAAATGAAATGAAAGTGTCAGCAGAACTAAATTAACAAGAAAGGATATGTAACAAAAAAAAAAATTCAACTAACTGGAATTTTTTTTTGATGGAATACTGAATTGCATCAAGAAAACAACAATTAGTATGTGGTAAATCATTTCAAGAAAATACATATACTTAAAAACAATGAAATTCTTCCTTCTCAAAAACCAACCCTCAAAGGCCACAATCTGTAAACCCTGTTCTTTTTTCTTAGCTTTATAGTCCACGCTCATTTCTAGAAACACAAACGACAGAATTTCCAATGAACTTAACCAACTCAGAAATGGAGATACTTAATTCCCAGAATCTAAAAGGTAGAATTAAAAAAGTAAATCTATATATTAGTCGGACATTAATGATGGAATAAATCACAAACATAAAAAGATATGTTATCTGAACAATGAACTTTTAACATGCAATCAGCAAAAGACTTCTCATCATACAGCATGAATTCCATTACAAACGTGCAGAAGACATCTATTACTTAGATATAAGCTATCAGCTCTCTCGTATTACCTGCTCTAAAATGCATCACTTAAGGCAAAACAATAATAATTCTGTTTCTCGGTTACCTTTCTCAAAAAAAAAAAAAGCTCTCTTTCATGCTATTACTTGGTATTTCAAACTGGATGTTCATTAGTTCAATCAAAATGTTGCACAAATTTCAAGTCAAACAACTTAGCTATCAGCTTTCTTTTCTTTTTTTTGCATCAAAGAGAGTTGACTCAAACACCTATATGATGCAAAAAAAAAGTACAGAGAATACACTGTAGTAAATCAACTCAGCAACTCATGTCATGTTTGCTCAACAAAGATAAAAGAATGAGCTGGTTAAATGCCTTCACCCAGGTTAAGGATCTATTCTAGCCAGCTTCCTGCTACTGTTCGGCATGAATAGATAGGAACTGGGAGAGATTCTGTTAAACTTTCAGATGACAGAGATATCACTGTTCAGAGCAATTTATCCAGGAAAAAAAATAAAGTTCAAAGTAAAACTTCTTAGCATTAAAAGAAAAAGACAAAAAAAACTAAAAAAAAAGTTAATTAGAACTGTCTGAACACAGAAGAAATAATTTCAACTGTTCTGGCAACCTAATAAGAAAATTGCAATTCTTACTCAATGCCCAAGACTATTTTCAGTATAAATCTTAGGATAACCATTTCTTAAACTGAATTTAGTTTTAGACCAAATTTCAATATTGTAAAGGAATAGAACCTCTTATATACAACTACAATGCATAAGAAATAACTGAACAACCCATTCACCATATAGAATTAACTATCAAACCCACTACATTAGGTGAAGTGCACTCAACTTCTGTTTGAACTATAACTCTGTCCCAGCATAAACACCAACAAGCATTCTCCTAGACCTCCTTAAGACTGCTAAGATCTGCGACAATTCAACCACATATATCTCCAGCTTCTTACCTATAACGTAACACTCAAATAGAACACAAATTCATCCTCCACGCGGTTTTTCCCTTATAAATCCAAATAAGGTGTTTTCCCTGTGTTTGGCAAAAGAGGTAAACAACTTTTAGCTCTTCTTCTATATCCAACCCTTATAAGCGACAAGATTGTCGATAAACATTCACTTCATCAATCACAGCCTCACATCAATTCTCCAATATATTTAGAAGTCCATTTGGCAAAATCCTCCATTCATCACATAAAATCACTCGAGTGGAGACACGGAGTTAATTTACCTATATGGTCCCCAAACAAGAAAAAAAAGAACTGCACTGTAAACCTATATATGCACCTCTTAGTATCCCCAAACCTCTCAACCACCATAAACCCAATTTATGTTCCACTTCATTCAACAGCGACTACGAAATCTCAAGATATACAAAACCTAAGGAACGAATTAATTCAAAACCAAGAATTGAGAAAAGATCCATTCATACCTGCAATCGAATATTTCGAAAGCGCTCCTGAGCATCGCTCATACTGAAAGAACGGTCACGCTTTGAACAAATCTCCCTCCTCTGTAGCTTCTTGACGCTATTCACAAACCCATCAATCCCTCCACGAGAACGCTTCTTAGCCACCACCCTCCTACCACAACACGGACGAGGACTAGCAGATATTCTCCGCCCATCCATCTCAAAATCAAGCACAACACTACGGAACAAATTCTACAAATCTTAACCCTAATACAACTAATTGCACATCATATACACAACATAACAGCTTCAATACACGCTTTCTATAGGGTTCTAATGGAAGATGTGGCTTTCAATTAAAACCCTGAATCTCAATGACCCAGATGGAAAATTTAGGGCTTTTCCAACCCCCCGCAAACAGGCCTACTCAAGAATAGTTTTTCGTATAGTTTCTTGAATAAAACCGCAACAAAAACAAAGTATAATCTTCACTGGTATTACAAAAAACAGTGTTCGGATTTGGCAGGGGGGAGGGGATAGGCCAAGAGGGGCCGGAGATGAAAGAGAGAGAAAGCAATGTGTCGGATTTCAAAAATACACCTTCAAAGGGCTTTTGACGGTGCATTTCATTTTTCTCTCAATCATGAGCTTCACTGTCATTGTACTCTCTTAAATAGTGTTTGGACCAAATTTAGGTGAACCCAAATTCTTACTCCAAATTGAAAATATGTGCTACTCCAAAGTTAATCTAGCAACTTTTTTGAATTCAAATTACTTAGATTGGTAAGAGTTTTAGAATGGATCTACGACAATTAGAGTCTTCAGAGATATGACGACTCGTGTTATAATATCATTTTAGACTTCGTTTCTATCATGAATTAACTGTTAAATCATCAACACTTAATCTTAGTATGAAAAATATAATAGAAAAGGAATAATGTGATTTCAAATGACCTAAATTAGTGAAAAAGTTACTTTGCTTACATCGGAAAACCTAATAAATTGAAAATTTTCTATTGATTCGGTTATTTCTAGTCAAGTGGAGTTCTACAGTGGATCTACGGTAAAGAGGTTTCTTGATGTGTGGCAGCTTGAGTGGTGCCGTCATTTTGGATTTTCAACATGTATCAATGATATCTTCAATCAACGAGTAGATCATCACTAAATCCAAATATTGATTAAAAATAACAAAAATGAAAACGAAATAACTTTGAATTCAAAGGAGGAAAAAATGACTTTTATAGTAGATTTGTCGCAAAGAGAAGCTATGTAGGATATGACGATTAATGTTGTGTCGTCATTTTGAATTCTCAAAATTTTGTGCTTGAATCAAACTAGTAGATCATAAACATATACGCACAATTCATCCTCTAGATGGATTGAGAGATGAGTCAATCAATGTATACACTGTACCAATCTCGCACTCTCTTTGTTGTTCTTTTGCCTTTTTGAAAACTCCGAAGAGGACTTTTACAATAGATGTGAGTTGATGTCTGTTGACAAGTGCAAAACACAATATGATTAAGCGCTTCGCTAGTCAAAGATATTATAGTAAAGTATCATATCCACAAGGATTGGTTCTAGTAGAAATTCAATATAATTTCTTTCAGTATAATTCAGAAAATCAAATCTTGTGTGGCAAAACCACTATGTTGAAAAATGTAAATTATTATCACTAATTATTCAACAAAATATGAAACGAATATTAAAAAATGACTATCAATTAAGGGACTTAGGGACACAAACAATACGATATCAAGGTTGCAATTCTAAGGATATTACTTAAGTTCAAGGTTCACAAATAAATATTTTTGTTTCTTACGAATACAAAAGTTGATTACTATTTCTATCAATAAGTAAAACTCTTCTTTCGAATGAATTTGACTTCCAATAGACTAGTAATGTAAACAAAGTAAACATACACAAAGATGTACTGAAATGGTTAGTTCTAGGAAAGCTTCTTGTGAATACTTTCTAACGATTATCCTTTACAACAGTTCTCAAGCTCTTTCCATTACTTCATGAACTATGAATCAAGAATTGAACTGTGGGATAAAAAGATAATAATCAAGGCACTTTTCTTTCGATTAAAATGTAAAAGAATAACTAACTTTTCAATACTAATATGAATAGAAATTCACGGTTTTATGCCTTCGAATAAAACCATAACCCAAAAGTAACAACCTTACATCATATTGTCTTTGCCCTATTTAGAATTTACTCCATAGAAATAAACAAGTTCACAAAAATATGTGAAAAACTAGAAGACATTACAAACAACTCTTAATTCCAACTTCCGTTTTGGATTAGAGTGATGTACCATTCTTCGTTCTTTCTTCTTCTTCTTGCTCCTTGTGATTTTTACGCTTTTCCAGACGCCCTAAACTTTGGGATCAGTTCTCCTTATAAAGCATGGGGTCTTCCTCTTTAAAATCTCAAAAATATTGTTAATTTAGATTTATTTTCATCGAGGTCCTGCGCGGTCACGCACTGGAGATACTTCGCGCAGCCGACCGCTCGGGGCAACCAATTGCCAACTCCCATTCTTTCTTGTCTGCGCGATTGAAACTTGATGATATACATTTGCGTGGGCCTTTTCACTCCAATAAAGTGTAATTTTCTCTATTTTTTAATTTATTTAGTTCTAATTCTGGAACTTCACCCGACATATTTAGCAAGAAATTAGTAATAACTACAAAATATTGGACCAAAATAAGTCAAGATTAGTTCAAAAATATCCAATAAACTCAAGACTTTTACTCTCATCATCCAAATTAAAAAAATCATTCAATAAATCTTATTTATTTTTTTATAAAACATATTTTTTAAACTCAAAAATTTTAAAAGCTTCAACACTAGTTTTGAGATTTGAAGAATTCATTTGAAAAACTTCCAAAACAAGTTGATCTTTTTCAAATACAAGTTAATAAAAATTAAATTATTGAAAAACATTCAAACAAACGATTGAATTAATTACCTCGAGATAAAAAAAAACAACAGAAAATGGCCTAAAATACCCCTCAACTATGAGAATTGGTACAAAATTACCCTTTTCCTACCATTTCAGCCTAAAATGCCCTCGACGTTAACCTTTTGTCTCTATTTTGCCCTCATCTTTAACGGACTAAATCATAACCTCAATTAACAAATTTATTAATGACGTGTCACTATCCTATTGGCTACCCTAACAATTAATTAAAAATACCAAACTCACCCGCTCCACCCAAAAGCCCCACCCGTAAAAATTCCCAAATCTTTTAACCCAAAAGCCCCACCCGACCTCCATTTCTCCGGCGACGACGCCAATAAACACCGCAAATCAATTCCTGCAAGTTCATATATAACTCGCATCAAAGGCCTGCTCTTTATCAATTTATTAATTTCTTCAAACCCTAAATTTTCAGATTTCTTTCCTTTCTCTTTAAATTTTACATTTTCTAATTAAATTACTTAGCTTTTATGAACATTAGTTATTTTTTATTTGAATTTCATCCATCTAGTGTTAGGGGATGGTGATTTTCCTTTTTCTTCTGACTTATCAACTTGTTGGAATAATAAATTCAAATATGGATTCAGAGATTTTTCTAGTAGTAATTAAAGAAAGGAACAAAAGAGGTAGATGGGTTTGTTGGCAGTTTGAAATTGTGAATTTGATTTTATATTGGGTTCAAGTTAAAAGATTTGGGGATTTTGGGTGGAGCGGGTGGTTTTGATCCTTTTGATTGTTTTAATTAATTATTAGGGTAACCAATAGAATAATGATACGTCATTAATGAATTTGTTATTTGAGATTATGATTTTGTATGTTAAAGATGAGGGCCAAAATAGAGTCAAAAGGTTAAAGTCGAGGGTATTTTAGGCCCGAAAGGTAGAAGAAGGGTAATTTTGTACCAATTCACATAGTTGAGGGGTATTTTAGGGCCTTTTTCCAATAAAACAATAATACACTAAAAATATTATTTGAGTAATAATTTTTTATTTATGATGATAAGTCTCTTTTCTCTTTCTTTTTGAAAAAAATAATTCCAACAACATAAGTCTTCCATCTTGAAGAACAAGATTGAACACCTCAAGACGAGTTGTTCTCTCTTAGAAACTCTCAAGTTAATTTGTAATTGTTACTTACTCCACAAAGTCATATCAACAATGACATAGAACTATATTGAGTCATTGAGAATGGATCAACGCCTAAATTTATTTCTAAACTAAATGAAATATTTGGTTAATCCTCTGTAACACATCTTGAAACTTATTAACAATTATAGTTGTTTCAAAGATCGATTTGTAACACCTTGCAAAATCCTATGCTAAAGATTTGAGTTATTCGTCGTAAAAGAGTATCAACATGGATCGTATGGTATCTTAATTGTGCATGTGTGTTAAGGTGTATTACTATATGTAGGGAGTGTATCAGGTGTGGTTTAGAATCATAAAAAATCTCTAGCACTAAGTCGAGTTTAAGCTTTCCTACCGATTAAGTTTTTTCATTAGATCTTACAAGAGTTAACTTCAAATGATCATATCTCTCATAATATGATAAGTTAGATGACTCATAACCTATCAAAGTAAAGTTCTATCAATCTTTTTTCCAAAGCTATCAACCATTTGTTTATCTGAGTTTGGAGTAGAAAGTTATAGTTGTTTTAATGAAACATATGCATATTAGAAAATTCGGTGATGACAACTTTCAATTCAATGAATTGCCAAATCGTTTGGCGTATCGCAAAAGTGGCCATAAAACCTTCAAAACCTGTTAATTTTGGCGATTCAAAGATTCCCACTATGGCGATCTACCAAAAATTTTGGCGATGGAACCTCCAAATCACCGATTTGACCGACGAGATTCATGAAAAAGTCTTTTTTATTCAATTTTCCACGTCTTCTTACGTTCCAAGAGGGCTACTCTTGCCCTCTTACCCCTAGTAACTTTCTCAACTCCATCTTATAACATAATAACATCCTTATACATATAAATACTCTCAAAATTACTTCTCCTTCTCCCATAGATCAAGAACATCAAGAAATATACTTTTCCAATATTCCAAGATTTAAAGACTACAAGTTCAAGATCCTCTTCAAGAAACCTAGAATTTTCAAGATAACTCATCTCAAAGTTCAAGAACGGGCTAATGTGATTCTCTCAAGTAATAAACTAGGGTTCTTTATCTGGAAGCTTTAAGTTCAGATATTCCACCAATATTTTTCCTTTCAGATACATGAGATTTCATCAATGGGCATCCTTTCTCCCATTGAGTCCATGAGTGAACTCAATTCTTTGGTTGAATTCGTTCTTTAGGTATTAAGGTTTCTTGAAAAGTATGAGTGTGAAGCACACCATATTTATGAATGAGAGACTACAAAGCGTTTAGGAAATTTCACTTCTTTCATTACTCTAAAATTGTGTCATAGAGTCTATCACTATAAAGATCCTTCTCCTAAATCTACCCCGATGCTTTTCAAGATATGGCCCCTTATAGAGCATATGCGAGAAAATATGCAGGTGAGAATATGGAGCTTGAGATTCCTCAAGTTCGAGTTGATCCTTTGGTTGAGCAAGTGACTCGGGCCAAATTCCAAGCTGCTTTAACGGTTGGCTTAACCTATGATGGCCCAAATCAATAGAGAGAATATTTCTCTTGTGAACCCAAATATGGGTATGATGATGACAAAGATAAGGGACTTCAGTAGGATGAATCCTCTGGATCTTCATGGTCCCATGGTGGATGAGGATCATCAAGAGTTCATTGATGAGATGAATAAGATAGTGGGAATTATGGGATTGTCTACGGTGGATAAGGTAGAATTGTACGCTTACCAACTCAAAGGTGTTGGTCAAGTTTGGTTCAATCAATGAAAGAAAGAGAGGGTGGTTGATGCAGGTCCTCTTGATTGGGACAAAATCAAAGGAGCTTTTCTTGATCGTTTCTTTCCTCTTGAGAGAAGTGAAAGTGCTTGTGCTCATTAATATCCATCAAGGCAATATGAGTGTGAAGGAGTATGCCTTGAAGTTTACTCAATTGTCTAAGTATGCTCCAACTATGGTTGTCGATTCAAGGGCAATGATGAGTAAATTTATGTCAGGTGTGTCCAAAATGGTGGTCAATTAACTACGATTATCAAATTACTAATTTACAGGGTTGATTTTATGATCATGATCTCCCGACCTCTAATCGCCTACTCCAATTGACTATCTAACTACATCGCTGAGCGGGGATAGACAGACTCAATTGGTGAGCATTTATATTTCATCCTATTTTATAACCAAGCTCGGTGTTCATCCAGGTGTCAATCTGAACACGAATCTGAACAAGTGATACGCAAAAGAGATCGAGTTTTTTTTGTATTTTTTGGTCTATCTACCTCTTTGTCTCTCGAGTCTAAGAATAGACAATATATTTATTTCTATGGTGATCAAGCATGAAATACTAAAACAAGAATACAAAAGTAATTTAAGCGATAACCAACATTAATTCAAAACAATCGATGTTCACTAATTACCCGTAGCTACAGCCCTAGAACAAGGGTCTTTAGCTACTAATGTCTAAGAAAAGAAGAAGAAACGAACCCTAAAAAGCATTGACAACTTTTCTTACAAAGCATGATTCTCCTTAATAATTATTCCTATGGACTATTTATAGATGTAGAAAATCCTAAATAAAATAATTGAGTCCAAGATAAATTAGGAACCCAAAACCAAAAGAAATTGGGTTCCGCGTTGTACAATGCGTTGCCCAACCGCTTCAACAATCTGTAGTTATTCTTTCATTCACTTGCTGCCACGTGGCAGCAGTAGTTTTCAATTTGAAATCTGAAATCTGAAATCTGAAATCTGTACTTTATATATTATATATTATTATATTGAATTTAGTCCATGCCTGGTTGATTTCCTTCTATAATTTTTTCATCTTTAATTCGTTTTAGCTTCAAACTTCTTCATCTTTACACCAATTTACTCCTATAAATAAAATACTCTATTAAGCACAATCCATAAAATTCATGCTAAAAAGGAACAAATACAAATAATAAATGTGAGGCAAATAATGATTAAAAAAATATATTTTTGGAAAGCTTGGATTAGTAACATAATTGTGTTTTTCCAAGTATGATGATATGTTTATGAATATGACTATTCCGTTGGGATTTAACTTAGCACCGATAGAACTTTGTGGTGGAGGCTCAAATAGGGTAGTCTTTTGTAGCAACCTCTTGTTCCAAACTATGTGCCCCCATATTATTGTCATAAATGGCCTAGCTAGTGGATACACATATAACATATGATATGATACAAAGTTCTACCTTGGCAAGTAGGCTCTCCCTTCTCGATGTGGGAGTTACATCGGATTCTATGTTATAGCTCACATTTTCTATTATCGGTAAAACTAATATCCCACAAAATGAACAAAGTTACTTTCAAAGGTTTTATGATGCTTTCTTTATGATTTTAAGATGTATTGACCATGTTCATGAATTGTGATTCTTCTTTAAAGATTTTAATATGCTTAGTTTGGTCATGCATATCATGTTTTCGTTTATGTCTCTTATGATTGTGTTTCATGTTTTATTACATATTCCTCATACTTAGTACACTCCATGTACTATTGCATACTTGTGCCTACATTGTTTAAATAATGTACGGTCCTAGGCTCTTCCTCTTCCCGCTCGTGACTAGTGTATTGCTTTGTAGATTAAAGAGTTGGTGAACCCTCATGTTCCGAGGACCATGACACTTTTACTTTACTTTCTTATGTCTTTAATTTTTGGATGTTGTACGTGGTGTACAGGTTACGTTCTAACCACTTATTTTGAAATGTTAGAATGACTTGTCAAGACTATGATTAGACTTTCGCTTTTATGTCAAAATAGGACTTTTACCTTTACTTCTTGCATTTTCTATCATGTTGTGTGGCATGTATGTCAAGTGACTTGTGTAGGGTGATTAACGTTTCAAGCACACCTCATCCAATTCTAGGTGTCAACGATCATAAATAAGTATAAAACCCAACTAAATGAGTTGGGGTCGAATCTCACAGGGAGCGGTACGTGTTTCAAATTCAATTAGGAAGTGCAAACGTGGTCTAATCAGCCATAGGAATAAAAGTTATCGAAAAAGACATTAATTAAATAAAAGGGATGACATGAATGTCAGATGGAGTTTTTGTTTGTAATTATCAACTACAAAGCAGACACCAAAACTTCGATATAACAATAGGGAGAAGAATTCTCGGGATGTGATCGATTATAGGCAAATATAGGTATATGGGTAATTGAAACTACTAGTAAATAGCTAAAAATCAGTGAGTAGGCTAGACTATAAGGGAGATAGCTTTCTCTCGAGCAACTACCCCGAAACAGTGATTTCTTTCGAACATCAACAAACACGATAATGAAGAACAACCCACACCTTAATTCGTCCACTCTTTTCGAGCTAGATGGGTAGAATTGGGTTTAAGGTTCACTCTCTCGAGCTAAACCCAGCTCAACCCAATACCCACAAATCATTAATCAATAATCTTAGTTCTAAAACTTCTCTCTCGAGCAAGCCAATAACACAAAGATAGAACTGCATTTGCAACTACAATTCATAAATTAAACCTCAATTAATGATTAAAATCACTTCAAAATAGCATTTAAACTAGTAATTAACAATACCCACAAACTAATTCAACCCATGATCACACCCAAGAATTGAGGTTTTAGCCAAACATCATAAAAGGGTAAAAACTATTACCGAATCGATTATCATTCAACTAGTAAGAGAGATTTAGTCTTTACAATGCTCAATTTGCAGAATATTCGAAATCCACTTCCAAAATCTCTAAATTGAATCTCTAAGGTTCTTCAAAAACTAAGAAAAACTCAAGAGAAAACCGTTCTAAGCTAATTTCGTATTATAAAATGAATCAAGATACTAAACTAAATGTTCAAAATCTAATTTATAGTTGCCAAAAATAAGCCACAAAGGGTTGTTTGGCGAAGTAAGTCGGGCTTGCCAAACCACTTGGCGAGCCGCCAATCGATCTCTTCCATTGCCTTTTGCCTTAGCATTCAACATCCTCAAGGTCTGTAACTTTGGGCAATATCTTTTTTTGCTTCGCCGAACTACTCAGTGATTCGCTGACTGCTCCTTTTTGTCGCCGAACTTGGTTCTTCCCTCAGGGCTGGCAACCCTGGAACTTTAGGCGGTCAAGCTAGCCACTCGACGATTTGTCGAGTGCTCTTGGCGATCACTAGGCTTGCCTTTCTTCAATTCTTTAGTTTGTTTTGTTCCTTTTGCCTGCTAGTGTCCTTGCTTTGTTCCTCAATCCGTGTACCTAAAAATCAAGGATTTAACATCAGCTAATGGTACAAATTAAGCATTTGAAGACACTAAATCTATATAAACAAACCCCCAAATGAGTCCAAATCTCCGACTCATCAACATCCTCAACTTAAAATTTTTCTTATCTTCAAGTAAAACTCAAGTTCAGCAGTTCAAAAAGGACGTCTCAAACATTGCTACATAAGACTCAACATGAATGCACACAACAAGACTCAACTTACTCATGCAATGACCAATTGTGCACTCAAAGATTCAAATTGTGACTCACCATTATCAAAGATGCTCAAGTTGACAATACTTGCTTCAAATGCAAGTTCAAGCTCAACAAAGGTACTCAAATGCCCTCACACAAAGATGATTCCCTATTCACACAAAGTTCTTCAACAATTTATAGTTTTGAAATCACATACAACTCTCACACTCACAAAGATGAACACATGCATGACTTCACCTATATGTTTGCCCTTATTTTCCAATCAACATTTGTTTCAGCTTACTCAAGATCACAATGGTCTTTTCAAGGCTTGTAATAGGGTTGAGTGTAAAGGTAAGGTCATTTAGGCTCAGTGGCTGCTACCCTCATGAAATGTGGTCTGAACATCACTTTTTTCCTTTTCTTCAACATTTTGATTATACTCGTAATTCACCACTTTCAAATGAATTACCAGATACCTCATTCTTTTGCACTTTCACTACTTATTTCACAACTTTTTCATTCTTTTTCTTTTGCTTTCTTCTTTTCTCTTTTTTTTTATAAGGAGGGGTTCCATCTTTTCCAAGACCATTGCTCAAAGGGGAATTTTTCACACTTCTTGATTTACCTTCTCTTTTCACCACACCCCCAAATTAGGCTTTTGGCCTAAGTTGGCTATTTAAACAAACCACACTTCATGAAAGTTATGGGTGAATGGATAAAGAGGGATCACAATTATTCAAGTTTCTTCCAAGAAAAGGATAAGGCTTAAGAGGGTTCAAGCAAGGTTCACACATCTCACAAGGTTGGCCACAAAAGAGGTATA
>NW_006239190.1:234716-259731 GCF_000226075.1 Solanum tuberosum | reverse complement strand
CCTAAGATCATTTCAAGAGCTTGCATCACTTAGTCAACCGGACCAACGGGGCAAATTATAGGTATCATCACACACAATATTCAAGGTAAGCTCATCACACTAGGTATTGGCACCAATATCAAACGAGACTCCACACTTTCTAGCTAGTGTGCAATGTTCATTACAAGAGACTTCATTCGATAATCGGCTAGTCACAACAAGATGCAAAAAGTCCACACATTGTCTGTGCAACTTCATTTGGCCTCATCGTAGCTGCACATTCATTTCATTCAATTAAGAGCACTATTCAAGTCATCGGTATGGATCATAACCGATACTCAAATTCGCACAAGAACAGGCACAATCACACACAAAAGAGGTGGCACAAAATTTCAAAATAGGTCAAAAACCATTTTTCATTCAAAACAAGGAGCCACAAGCTCAAATATCCACAAGATAAGGTCAAAATGCAATCAAAACACAAAACCCAATATATACAAATGAAATCAAATCACAGGAGCTACGTATGGAAATACCTCACCCCACCTACAAAAGAAAAGTAGTTGTCCTCAAATGCAACTAAAACACACAAAAATCAATAAAAACAACAAAGATGGAGGTAAAGATGTCATCCTGTCTTCTCAGTCACTCCGTCTGTTGGGGCGTCAATGCACGGGGTAACACTCTGGTCTTGGGCATCAGTGTCGTGCCGGGAATAACAACAACTGTAGCTCTGCTAGAGCCTGCTTTGGAGGTATCTATCAGTGATGTCTGAATGACGGAATGTACTAACAGGTCCCCATAAATGGCCGCCTCTTGAACATCGAGCTTCTCATCATCTGTCTCCTCCTCTGACTCATAAGCAACCACATCCTCCATAGCCTCATCTCCGGTGGTAGCCGGAGGCATATCAGAACTGGCTGGGACATTTGCACCCGGCACATCAGGGACCTCTGTTGACTCAAACAATAAAGTGAAGTTTGTGGACTTCAGATGGTCCACATCCTTTCTCAACTCAGAAACCTCGACTTTCAAAGTCGTAACCTCAATAGTGACCCCCTGTCCTCTCTTACAAATCTCTACTCTCTCTGTGAGAGCATCAATAGAAGTCTGGAGAGGTGCTAAAGTAGCTAAAATGGCATGCTCAATTATCCAGGGCACATCGGCCTCTAATATGGAAGCCCGCACATCGGCAAAATAGGCTAGGTGCCCCATCTTGAGGAGCATGGCCTGAGTGATCGACGTCATCGAGGCAGTGGTACCTGAAGTAGAAGGCTGGGAGGTAGTGGTAGAAATTGGGGTCTGGGAAGGAGTGGAAGTAGATGTACCTAAAGGCCCGGAGGCCGGAGTAAGCAAAGCTGCCTCTACAGGTATAAAATCAACATCAACCTCCGGGGATGTATCCACCGGAGCTACTCTCATCCTATTCGCCTCATCCCGTGTGTACTCAGGCTCTATGCATCGGATGTCGGTGAAAGATGTGGGTGTAACCTCAACATCCCTCTTCTCGTCAAGAGGAACTCCACCCCGCCGAAATAACTCTGTAATAAGCACTGGAAAGAAAGGGGTGTATGGCGTTGCTTGGCCCTCATGACCATCTCCTGCTCTATAATCACCCCCAAGTTTAGCCTCTTCCTGGCTATAATCGATCCGAGACATGTCGTCTTTGGGTGGCGGATGATGGACTCATTCTGCGAGGTCATGATAGAACTGCTGATGAACCCAAACCAATACTGAGCTGCTATATTTAAGACATTCTTCTCAATAGGGGCTCCAGCCTCAATCCACCTCGAGGTGGTGTCAGAAATGAGGGGCGCTATACAACCCTTTAGGTCATCCAGAGTCTGTGTTGTAGTCATGCTCTCGTAATCATGCTCAAACCCTGTAGCTCTGTCAAGTGCAACATTGATATCATTGCTGTTACATCCCACTTTCCTCCCCCGTACCATTATGGACGCCACCGGTCTAAAGGCACTGGCCTTCTTCTTCCCCTGGGTACTAGATCACCATATGCTGTGTAGAACTCTCTGACCCAGGTGGGAATGTATGAGCCATGGGGCCTGGTGAATATTCAAATCTGTGGAACCGAAGAGTGTCCCACACCAAAGGGTACCTGTCCACTACGTCATCCGTGGACAATCTCTTTTTCTCCAGAATAGTCCTCAATCCCTCGGCCTTGAGCCTGTTGAGTAATCGGGAAGGACGACCCTGAACTTGTGGTGCTGGAACCACCGTCTGTGCCGGAGCTGATACTGTATCAACAACATGAGGGGTAAACTCTGGGATCTTAGACAGACCTTAACGAACTCTTTCACGAATCTCTACTCGCTGGCTCTTTAGTGGTTGGTCATCCTCAGGCTCGAAAAATGAGGCCTGAGAATCAAAAGATTCCTCATCACTATCAGAGTTGTGCTTCGGTTTCTCAGCTACGGGAATTTTACCCTTGCCCTTGCCTCCCTGTGGAGGTGCTTTCTTTCCCTTTTTGTTGGAAGCAGTTGCTCCCTCATTTATCACAATACCCCCTGCTCGTTTGTAGGGCGGCATGCCACTTTCATCCCAATTAGTCCTAGCCATATCTGCAAATCACATCAAAAAGAGCTAAAAAAAATTCAAGAAAAATTACAGAATTCAAGTTGCAGAAAGACTTGCCAAACCAAGCGGCGAGTCACCGAGTCACTTTTGGCGAGTCAGATCAAGCTTGCCGAAAGGACTGACCTGAAAAAATTTCAGAAAAATGGTAGGTCGGCGATGTTCAGGGCTTTTCAGCAAACTCAGACTAGCTCGCCGAATATTACAGTATGTTTTAGGGGTTAGCGTAGAAAGGGCGATCAAATGAACCTTTTGGCGAGTCACCGAGTGAACTCGGTGAGCTTAGGCTTCCTGCCGCAAGTTACAGACTAAAACTAAGCCAAATTGTGAAATTAAGGGCGATCAAGGGGGATGTTGGCGATCTGTCGAACCGTTCGGCGAGCTCGACCCAACTAGTCGAATTGCCCAACGTGCCAAATTTCAACCCCGATTCGCAAAATCAAGCCTGCAACCCCCGAAATCAAAATCAAACTCACACATATGCATTTCATACAAGACCCATAAGACCCATGCCTCCAAAGTACTCAGACTTCCCCCGATTTGGCCAAAATTGGCCATTTGATGACATTTTCCATTAAGAATGACGTCAACCGCTCCATCTTTGGGAAAATTATGTCATTTGGCTCAATTAGGGGTTACTCAGACTTCACCCAATTAGACCTAACATAAAATAACCGCAATCCAATATTTTAGAATCAATTTAAACGCATTAAACACGGGGATTTATCATTTTAAGTAATTAGGCACAAGTTTGAAGCATGAAATAGGGAAACCACACATCAAACACAATTTAAATACATGCCCACCACGCAACAACACATAATTATCAAAGGCATTCGAGTTCAACTACTAATCGAGAGTTCGAGGTTTGAAAAACCAACCTGATTGATGAATTGATAGTTTGATAAGCTAGGCAACAAAGTAATCCAAATCCAAGAACGATATCACACACAAATGAAGGAAAACAACAAAATATGGGAAAGTAATGAAGATCTAGAGTGCGGGTGAGAGTGTACGGGGTTAGAAATGAGAAAATGCAAAAGATTTTGAAAGGTTAAATTATTTGACCTTTTAAAACCTTTCAGTTCGCAGCCTATTTGACGGTATTAGTTGACTACGCCGAACCACTCGGTGATGCGCCGAGTGGGCCGAGTTAATTTGAGGGACCAAACGACGGACAAAATCGGGCAAGCCGACCTGTTCGGTGAGTTGCCAATTCAGCAATTGGCCTAACGAGTTTTATAGGCTTCCACTTCATATTTTTGTGAGTCCAACGACGGTCCAAGTCGGGCTCACCGACCTCTTCGGTGAGTCGCCGACTGGACTCTGCGTTCGCCAAACTGCACATTTTGAAACACATTCCAATTTTCAACATGCACAATCAACACCCGTTATTCAAAATCAAACTTAAAGCATTAAAAACATGTGTCGCCTCCCAAGAAGCGCCTTAGTTAATGTCGTGGCACGACGCAAGTACCCATTGAAGCTTCATTCTTGCGGTTTGCCATAGTATTACTAGGCAACCTCCCTTGTTGTCTAGGGTTCAGATGAGATGAGATTTGATCCATTTGGGTTTCCAACTGCTTAATTGAGACTGAGTGAGAAGTCACCGTCTGGTTGAGAGTCGAAACATCCTCTTTTATTTTTTTTCAAAACTTTATCGGACCTTTCAACCTTGTTGATAATGTGTGAAAGGATATCTTCCATACGGCCACCCTCAGAATCTTTGGGCTTTTGACGCTCATGGGGAGGAACATATCTATCCTTCTCCCCTTCTCTTTCCTTCCAAGTGGAGTTACGATCACGCCAGTCTCTATCACGGTCTCTCCAGCCCTCATCTCTATTCCAACCTTGATTTCCATCTGGTCTTGGATAGTTAGCACGATAACCGTCTCCTTGGTTGGCTAGGAAGTTCACTTCCTCATTGTACAACGCTTCAAATTGGGCTTCAGCAGGGTTCACTCCACCAACACCCATAACATTTACACTCTTCGTACCAACAACCATGACATTTTTAGCCAAGATATCCAGCTGGGTCATCATCTCTGCCGTGTTTTGGTCTCTCTCTTTATCTTTTTTGATATTCTCTTTTGTCATTCTAAAGTTGAGAGGATAGACTTGGTCCTCACGAGTATACCATGACCTGTTGATCTTGGTCATGCAATCGAGGGGTTGGGAGGCTACTTCATAAGGTTGTTGCATTATTCCACTGGGAACAAGTTGATCAACAACTCCTTTGTTCAGCGAATCAAGACTCCTATAGAAATATTGCAGCAACAAGTTATTGGGCAATCCATAAGTTGGGCATTGCAACACTGACTTCTCAAACCTCAGCCACCTCTCATGAATTGTCTCACCCTTCATACGCTTGAAACTTTGGATACTATTGTCACGACCCGATTTCTCAAGTCATGATGGCACCTACTATAACCCACCAGTAGGTAAGCCAACCCTTAACCCGGAACAACAAGTAATGGGTCTGAGGGTAGAAACTAAACAAGAGTAGGCAAATAACAATATAGACAGGCAGAAGCAAACCAAAACATATATATAAATAAAGATCCCTCCCAGAACCTGGAAGCCACTAGTACAAAGCTACTAACAAAATGAGTACAAGTCCCAAAAATAGGACAACAGAGACTGGACTGTCTCGAAAGGTAAAAGACAAGTCTATATATACAGATAGAGACTGAAATAGTACAAAACGTCGTGTGCTCACTCCCGTCTCCGGATCAGTCTGCTTCAAGCTCGATCAATGCTGGCTACTAGTGCCCGGACCTGCATCACAAAATAGATGCAGAGCGTAGCATGAGTACCAAAACAACAGGTACCCAGTAGGCATCATAGGCCGACTGAACTTGAAAAGTAAAGGCAATATGAAAAGAAGGAATAACATAAACCGAAGTCGAACTAAAATCTAACTAAAGTAATCTATAAGCTAACTACACCTAACTGGACCCCCATAAGCCTAGAAGGTACACTCGTGCGCAAGTTAAATTAAAACCCGAACGGACCCCCATAAGCCCGGATGAGTACACAAAATAACTATAACTAAAGAGAATTGCATATGAGAACCCAAGAATGGAGAACACGAACCAGAACCTCAACCCCAATTTGTAAAATCTGATAGTACGGAGGCCGGACCTCAAACCAGATTCTCACCAGAAGTACCCAAGTAACCAATCATAAATATCAAGTATCTGAGGCCGGAACTCTAACCGGATGCTCTATATAAATATCTGGGCAATAGAGGCCGGATCTTAAACCGGATGCTCTATATAAGTATCTGGGCAATAGAGGCCGGACCTTAAACCGGATCCTCCATAAATGTGCCAATGTAGCTGCTGAAAGAGTCCTAATCGATCCACACTCATAAATATCTGCGAAACGCCGTCCACACATAGCCAATCAATGAAATTCCTTGGAACCAAATCGAAAATCAAATTCAAACCGCGAAGTAGAACTAGTGTCGCCGATGTAACTCGTGAAACCGTAACATCGGGGAAAATAAGGATAACTAAAGTCTAAGGCCCAACATGCTTCAAATAAATAATAATTAAGCATGCAAGCACTCCACATAGCGAGGAGGGTCCATTAATAACACAAAGCATGCTCACAGTTACCCGATAATTCTCGAAATAGGCCGAAAACATGATTTCTAATCACCTATGCATGATTCAATAACTACCAACCCAAATCCCAACTAATCAACATGCATTCACATTTTCGAGTTCAATCTAACAGAGGGAAACCGTAGCCTACCTGTAGGCCGATCACACGCGCTCCAAAATCACTCCTTCGGAGCTTTCCCTTTCCGAACGGTCTCGAAACGCTGCCCCGCTATCAACAATAGAGTCACAACGTTAATACGGTCGTTTAGACACCAAAATCACAACAAACGGAGACGGGTCAATTTTGGAGTCAAAACGGGAATCGTGGAACCCGGGCTTGAAATTCTTAAATTAACCCCAAAAGTGGGTCCTAACCAGTTTCCCCCAGCTCACATCCCAAAATGGGACACAATTCGGGGCTCGGGAACAACACACTACCAACATACAACCAAAACCCAAATTTTCCTCAAAAACTAGAAATGAAACAGCAGTTGAATCAGTGTTTTTACCAAAAATGGGCAGTCTACAGTAAAATGAGACAATACCACGACGTTCTCCTCTAAAAACCACTTAAGATAGCCTCAAAAATCACTGAAATCGGACCTAGAAAGGCTGAGAAATCAAGTCTCAAAAATTCCCAAAATGAAGTTCACAAAAAGGGTGTGGCAGCAGGGGCATTAGTCAACCCAAATGACATCACCAAGAACTCATAATGGCCATAACGGGTCCTAAATGCAGTCTTAGGGATGTTCGCTGCCCTAATCCTCAGCTGTGGTGCTCAGGGCCATTTCTACGCATCCCCGGCGAGGGCGAGGGCGACGGCTGAGGCATTTGACGATGTCATCACAACTATTCCTAAGTGTCGTCATCTTAGATGGAGGGAAAAATCGCACTTGGAACACTATGACCATCCCCATCCAAGAAGTGATAGAATCTCTTGGCAACTCAGCCAACCATTTTCTTGCCTTACCCATTAGAGAAAATGGGAACAACCTCAACCGGACCGATTCTTTCGATGTGTTCTTAAATGAGAACGACCCACAGACATTAACAAAATTTTGGAGATGCTCATTGGGATCCTCATGAGCTAGCCCCCCAAACAAACCTTTCAATTGTAGGAGCTGAAGCATGGTGATTGTGATGTGGAAAACAATGTTTCCTTCAGTTGGAGGTAAACGAATGGCCCCAACACCACCCATTTGGACTAGGTCATTAATGTCATTGAGGTTTCCGACATAATCTTGGTGGCCCACTTAGCTACCATTGCTACCGTTAACGCTTATCTCCTCCTCTGTTTTTAACACAAGCAACACAAAACCAAAACTAAAAGTAAGTAGATTCAACTATAACTAAAAAGAATACAATTCAACTTCACCAAAAGAATTTCAAACAACACCACTCCCCGGCAGCTTGATTAACGTTTCAAGCACACCTCATTCAATTCTAGGTGTCAACGATCGTAAATCAGTATAAAGCCTAACTAAATGAGTTGGGGTCGAATCCCACAGGGAGCGGTACGTGTTTTAAATTCAATTATGAAGTGCAAACGTGGTCTAATCGCCATAGAAATAAAAGTTATCGAAAATGACAGTAATTAAATAAAAAGGGTGACATGAATGTCAGATGGGGTTTTTTGTTTGTAATTATCAACTACAAAGCAATCACCGAAACTTCAAAATACCAATAGGGAGAAGAATTCTCGGGATGTGATTGATTATAGGCAAATATAAGTATATGGGTAATTGAACTACTAGTAAACATCTAAAAATCAGTGAGTAGGATAGACTATAAGGGATATAGCTTTCTCTCGAACAACTACCCCGAATCAGGTGATTTCTTTCGAACATCAACAAGCACGATAATAAAGAACAACCCACACCTTAATCCATCCACTCTTTCGAGCTAAATAGGTAGGATTGGGTTTAGGGTTCACTCTCTCGAGCCTCAACCCAATACCCATAAATCATTAATCAATAATCTTAGTTCTAAAACTTCTCTCTCGAGCAAGCCAAGAACACAAAGATAGAACTGCATTTGAAACTACAATTCATAAATTAAACCTCAATTAATGATTAGACTCACTTTAAAATAGCATTTAAATTAGTAATTAACAATACCCATAAACTAATTCAATTCATAATCACATGATCACACCCCAAGAATTTGGATTTTAGCCAAACATCATAAAAGGATAAAAACTATTACCGAATCGATTATCCATCAACTGGGTAAGAGAGATTTAGTCTTTACAATGTTCAATTTGCAGAATATTCGAAACCCACTTCTTAAATCTCCAAATTGAATCTCTAAGGTTCTTCAGAACTAAGAAAAACTCAAGAGAAAGTTCTTCTAAGCTAATTTCGTATTGTAAAATGTATCAAGATACTAAACTAAATGTTCAAATTCTAATTTATAATTGCCAAAAATAAGGCACAAAGGGCCGTTTGGCAAAGTAATTCGGGATCGCTGAACCACTCGGCGAGCCGCTAATCGATCTCTTCCATCTTCTTTTGCCTTGGCATTCAACATCCTCAAGGTCTGTAACTTTGGAGGATAATTTTTTTTTGCTTCGCGGAACTACTTGGTGATTCGCCGACTAATCCTTTTTGTCTCCGACTTGGTTTCTTCCCTCAGGGGTGGCACACTGGAACTTTAGGCGATCAATCGCCGAGTGCTCTTGGCGATCACCAGGCTTGCCTTTCTTCAATTCTTCAGTTTTTTTTGTTATTTTTTGCCTGTTAGTATCCTTGCTTTGTTCCTTAATCCATGTTCCTGAAAATCAAGGATTTAACATCAGTTTAAGACACAAATTAAGCATTTGAGGACACTAAATCTATATAAACAAAGCCCCAAATGAGTCGAAATCTCAGACTCATCATAGGGCCTCTCGGGGTCTTATACGTCATGTTACGTGTAGGGTGTACTTTGGGTCATGATACTTTGATATAAAATACTCATTCTACTAGATAATATTTATTTTGATTTTTAAGGTATATTGTTTTGTATGTGTTTGGTCAGCTTCAAATTAAAATATGTTTATCTAGTATTGTTTTTTATATAAATTTGTTTAATTCGTGCATACCTTTATGGATAGGTATAAGAAAGTGAAATTCAACACTATTTTACTTTTATTAAAGAATATCTATATTAAGTTAAAATTGAGTGGTTTAAAAAAGGAAAAATAATCAAAGGAATGAAATAAGATGAAATAGGGAAAATATTCAATTATGGTCTAAAAAGGCAAAATATATCATATGTGAGTAATTCTTTTAATATATATATGGAAAGAAAATCAGTACATTTAACTTATTACCTTAATCATACAAAAATGATTATCATTTTATTTGAAATTTTGGTCCTTTATATTTCGGTGGATATTTCTTTAGTTCCTCGCCAATTCATTTTTCAATTCTCTAAATAATTCTTCACAAAAAATACAGCCGCCACCAACAAGACAAATGATTTATCCATCCCTTTTAACGAGGCCTACAGGTTCTTGGTGTTATCGTTGCAGATTCTGCAATGAGGTGTTCAGCTCTAGTCAAGGGCTTGCGGGGCACCAAACCAAACATAGATTTGAGGACACTTGGATAAAGGGTGCACACCATCACAAGTTTTTTTGTCCATCTGCTGACCTCCCCCTTCATTGTCGTTACTTAGGCTATCTCATGTCCGACTCAGTAGTTATACGCAACCAGGAGCGAATACGTCATCCCCCTATGAGGAATTCAGTGGTGCAGAGTCCTATAATAAGTCTTAGCGATCGTCGATCAATTTTTAACCCATTGCAACAATCCATGGTGTTGGAGGTGCCTCATCAACCACAAGGTCATCCGCAACATGGTTATCACCAATCGCAACAACAACATACAATGATTCAGGTGACTCAACAAGCTATCCATGGTCAGACGTCATATACCCCGAATCCACCACAACAACGAGCACACCAACTTCCTCATTATTGTATGATGCGTGGTGATAATGAACAAATTCCTCATGTTAATGCACATGAACCTATCACTCCTACTCTTAATCAAAATAACATCCAACGTCTTAGTCAACTGGCTCAGCATGAGATCCAGTTGAATCTGAATGGTGCATTAGCTGGCAGACCTTTAGAATTAACCCATTCATCCATTGGGAGCACTAGTGAAGTTACTGCAGGACGGATGTGTGAGAAGAAGAATGATGATCATGAGGTCGAAGAGCTTGACTTAGAACTTAGGCTTTAGGTTTTTGAGGGTCCATGGGTTGAAGTTTTTGTGTTGTCGTCGTTATCTTTGTCTTATGTTTTTGGTCAGTTTACTTTTGTTTAAGTTTATGTTTTTAGTCTGCTTTGTTGCTTCAGTATTTGTGTCTGTTGTTCTTTTCTTTTGTGCTGAATGAAATAGGTAGTGTTTATCATCTATGAAAAAGGTTGTTTGATTTTAATTTGATGTTGCTATTTGCGTAAATTTTTACATAATAGTATTGATCTATTATTGCTATTATTATTTCTCATTTATTTGGGTAATAAGAGAAACGTATAATCACGTTCATTTTTTAACAAGTTGAATGAATTTTTAAGGCCTAACCCATTGGTGGCCCCCTAAAGTTGGCACAATGTTTCACTTAGATACCTTAATCGGATGATTTTCATTTTAAACTTCTAACGTAGGGTCACGATGTGTCACGTTAACACTTTTTGCACAATATTCTGTAGATCATAGGCGCGTGCAATACAACCGTATCTACATGGATTAACTGACCAGTTATATGATGCCAACTCTTAAACCCCTTTACACGTCATTTTTCTTCAAATTAAAAGATGGATGTTTCAACTTCCTTGATTGATTTTCTCTCTTCTCCAATGAAAATCGTAGGTCAATCGGTCAATCCCTAAACCCAGTCGACTTCACATGTATTGCTTTGTTTTTCCTTTAATTCGCTGTTAGTACTAACCATTGTTTTATTTTATGTCGCATTTTTTCAGGTTTGCGATTGAAAATCAAGTATTGACGAGGTATCGGGCTGCGCGACATTGGAGAAATTGAAGGTTCTACCTTTGTTTTCTTGTGTTTGTATGCTTATTCTTGAAGAAGGTGTATTTTGTTGTTGATTCCTGTTTCTTTATTTTCATTTTGAATTTATGTTTTGGCCTAACTAGTGATGATAAAGTAAAGGCTTTTTGGGTATTTCATTTTTTTGGGGGTCTTTTTTTCGGGATATGAACAACTATATTTTAACCTATTTTCATCATAGGGGTTGTGTTGTTAGAAACCCTAACCCTACTTACCAACGAGAAGTAGATGTATTTGGTGTTTGCATAGATAAAGATCATTTTACTCTTGTCGATCTCCTTTCATACACTAAAGACCTTGGGTATACAAATGTGAAGGGATTTTACTGTGAAGATAACAATGAATTAGTTCAAGTTACTTCTGATATTCAATTGTTAGAATTTGTAAAAGACTTGATAGATGGTGATGAGCTTCATATGTACGTGGTCCATGAAATTGATGAGTTAGAGGAATTGCCTGCTCCAACTAGTCTTTTAACATGGTATGATCCTGTTGATGAATATGTGGGTATAAATACTGAGGAAACTGTGGAGAATGAGGTTAAATTTGAATGAAGATAATTCAGATCTGAATGAAGTTAATACAGAACTGCCGGGAGGTGATACAAATAAGAATGAAGCTGATACAGATCTGCCTAGTAGTGACACAGATGTAGATGCTATTACAGATGAAGATGATTCAGATGTTGATGAAGAATTATGATCCCTTAGGGATGAAAGGAGAAAAAAAAAGAAATCATAATCTTAGGAAGAAAAAAAATCCTACTCATAGGAAGAAGAAAACAATACTTGAAGAAGTACCAATAGGTGAGGCTGGTGTGGATAGAGGCTTTGAATATATTGGAATAAATAAGAATGATAGATATGTTGATAGATTAGGAGGAGATCATCAGTATATTGATAGCTCAGAATGTGATAGTGATGATAGCACTGATATGCTAGATGTAGAAGCTGTTAGAGGTGTTGATTTAACAGGCAGAAGGAAGAGCAAAAATGGCAGGCATGATGATGAAGGTATTGTTGCTATTTTTGAACTTGGAATGTTTTTTGAGAATGCTAAGGAATTTAGAAAGGCTTTGGAAAAATATGTTGTTGAAAAAAATTATCAGATTAAGTTAAGGCCTAATGAAGCTCATAGAGTGAGAGCTAAATGTAAATTCAAAGAGAAATGCAAATGGTTGTTCTATGGTGCTATTGATAGGGATTGTGGTAAGTTCATGATTAAGAATTACCACCCTATACACAAGTGTTCTCCATCAAATAAGAACAAAATGTGTACAACTAAGTTCCTAACAAGTATATTCAAGGATGAAATAACTAAACAAATATCTTTGAGGATTTGGGAAATACAAGATTATGCAGGGAGGAATTAGGACGGTATGTGGGTAGAACAATTTGCTACAAGGCAAAGATGATGATTCTTAGAGAGACCATGGGTGACTGGAATATGGAATTCACAAGGTTATGTGATTATGCTGAAGTTATAAAACAAACCAATCCTGGTAGTTTTGTTTGGGTAAGGATGGATAGAGAAACTATACTAGGATAGAATTTATTTGTGCACTTCTATGTATGCTTGGAAACGTTGAAGAAGGGGTGGAAGGAAGGATGTAGAAGAATAATAGGATTTGATGGATGTTTCTTAAAGGGTGATTGTAAGGGTGAACTTCTAGTAGCAGTTGGCAAGAATGGAAACAATCAGATGTTTCCTATAGCCTGGGCAGTTGTGGACAAGGAGACTAAACATAGCTAGAGTTTCTTTATCAACTTCTTGAAAGAGGACCTGCAGTTGGGTACTGGGCAGGGTCTTACTGTAATGTTAGATATGCAGAAGGTAATTGTCTATTACTTTGATAATTGTAGCTATGCAGAAATATATTTTCTTTCTTGAATTGTATTTTATCATAGGGTCTTCATGACATTGTTGATGAACTGCTACCAAATGTTGAAGTTAGAAGGTGTGCTAGACACATATGATCTAATTGGAATAAAAGATGGAAGGGAGTGGAAAGAAGGAAACAATTCTGGAGATGTTCCAAGGCAACTTTTGAAGTGAAGTTCAGGGAGAAGCTTCATAAAATGAGCAGACTTGGTAAGAAAATTTGTGATGATTTATTGCACTATCCACAAGTGTCATGGGTTAGAGCATTCTTTCAAGAGCATTCCAAATGTGACGCAGTTGAAAATAACATGTGTGAAAACTTTAACTCATGGATCTTATCATGTAGACACAAATCTATAATAACCATTTTGCTGGAAATTAGGAGAAAAATAATGACTAGAACTGTGGATATGTTTAAGTTTGTTGACACCTGGATATTTGATATTGCACCTATGGATAAACTTTTATTGGAGGAGAATAAGGACAAGTCTAAGGCATGCAAGGTGGTTTGGAATGCTGATGTTGGGTTTGAGATTAGAGAAGGGCAGTATAGGCATACAGTCAACTTGACGAGTTTGTAGTTCCATGTCAACGTGTTATTTTTGCTTTGTGCCACATAGAACAGGAACTTGAACCACTTGTGGAGCATTAGTATAGGGAGGATGCTTTCTAAAAGGCTTATAGTCATTTCATTCAACCAATTTCAAATATGAAGATGTGGCCTGAAACTAACAATCCAAGGATTGAGCCTCCTGAACCTAAACCAATGCCTAGTCTCCAAGAAATATAAGAAAGAGTAAAGATGAACCAAGAAAGAAGTATGGAAAAATGTCCAAATAATGGGTGAAAATTACTTGTTCCAAGTGTAAACAACAAGGCCACAACAAGAAATATTGCAAGGTAAAATAATTTATTATTTATTTGTGCCTTTTTTTAAATTCTTGTTGAATTTAATGAACAAACTTTATGTTTGATATTTAGGTTGGTGTCCATACTTCACAACCAACTAGCCACAATTTACAATTTACTGGTCAAAGTTCACAAGGAAGTAGTCATCCTGAACCAAGAAGCTCCTACCAACATGGACCAATAAGATTCAACCAACCTGCATCAACAACATCAAGCAATCATGCTTCTTCAACAACAGTTTGTGGTGATACAATTAGGGTTAAGAGGGCAAGGGAAACTGCAAAATCAAGCCAACCACCACCATTCGTGGATACAAGTATTACTGTTATAAAAGGAATAACCAGTCAACTACCTCCAAGGACAAGACAAACTGCTGGACAAAAAAGAGAAAGAGTTGCAACTAGAGAAGATTTTGCAAGAGGGGGACCAAAGAGGCCAACTAATGGTGGATCAAGTAATGTTGGATTTGGCATCTACACAAGTGCAAGTGGAATCCAAATACTAAACGTAAGTTTGTCACAAACTTTGTCTCTTAAATAAATGCAAGTTTATATATTAATTTTGGTTTTTTTCTTCAAAAAAAGCTTGGGACTTCAAGTCAAAGGATTCTACCAACAGGTTGAAGTTATAAGGATGCAAGTTCAACGGGTATAGACCTTGGCTTTAAGCCTAGAGGCTTGAGATGGAAAAACAAAGATGTTGTCGCCACTTCCCAATTGCAGCAAATGGCAAACAAAAAGAAGAAGTAACACCAACTTAGAATAAGTTGATTTGGGGTCTTATTTTGGTACTGGTATACACTTTTTTTTAAGGTTGTAGCCTGGAATGGTATGTAGCATAATGTTAGCTTTGAGCTCATTATGGAGCATGCAATATAATTGTCCACGTTTTGTGTAATTTGGGTGTTACATTGTGACGAATATGCTACATTTTGAGAATATTATGATGAAGTTGCTATTTGCTTTTGGTGTTACATTGTGAGAACGAATTTGAGACTTGTATGTAGCCAAAACAACAACTTTACTGCAACAATAACATGGAATTTCATTTCATCCAAAATGCACATTTACATAAAAAAAATCTACGGCAACAACAACATCAAAATAATACTAGACCTCACACTAAACTAGACCTCAAGAACACTAACAATTAGATAAATACTACTAGACCTCAAGAACACCTAACAATTAGGCTTCAATGTCCATATTTCAAACATCACCAACCCAGTAGCAATGGCACCAACAATAAATATATTTCTTGCTCAATTTATTTTTTCTTCAAAAGCCTTGACTTTCTTCAACAAACTCTATATCACCCTGTTTTCTTGAGAAGCGTGTCAATCTTCATACCAATGAAACTAGTCACAATCACCTATTTTCTGTAAAAACCAATAAAAAAGAATTAGATGCCAACAATTAATCATCTAATTCACTTAAAGAAAATTTAAAAAAAATACCTTTGAAATTTTATATGTAAAAAATCTACGCCTTGGATTTAATTGTGTCCACGAAGTCTTTAATAGTGCCTCATTACCACATCTATAATATCGATGTTTATCCACAGATGCCATGGAAGAATTAGAGAAGCTCGACATGAAAGAATTAAGGATGAAAAAGAGAGAAATTGGAGAACAAGGGAGAAATTGGAGAAGTATGTGTTCTAAATTAGGGTTCAATAGAACAATTAAATAAAGAATAAAGGATATTACCGTTAGCCTGCTAGTTGGACGCCACATCAGATGAAAAAATGATGTTTACGCGCCTTGGATGAGTGGAAACAACGTGAGATTCCAGCTGTGCAAAAAGTGTTAAAGTGACACATCGGGACCCTACGTTAGGTGTTAAAAATGAAAATCGTCCAGTTGGGGTTTCTAAGTGAAACATTATGCCAACTTTAGGGGGCCACCGATGGTTTATGCCAATTTTTAATTAGATTTCATTTAGCATTATATCATTACTCGTATTAGACACTAATGTCTACATATATGGATTTAAAACTGTAGCACAAAATATTTTTTTTAAAAAGATTTTCGAAATGTATTTCAATCATTTAGAATAAGAGTAGACCTTGAATGTCTTACTTGGTTATAAAAACGAGAAGATAGTTTTATATTTCTATGTTGAGTTATCATTTCATTGCTCAATGATGTAGTCGTGGAATCGATGTGGAGAGATTGTTATAGGCTCATAATACCATGATCATATTGTAAACATATGAAATCAACAGCTATATAAATTAATTAAGTAATGAAACTGTATAATATACATGAATGCTTAAAAGAGTCATTACCCTGAAATTTCTCTCAATTACTGATTTTAATAAATTTCACTTGTTTTTAATCTTTTAATTAATGTAGATAAAATTAATAATCATGATCTATCATTATCTACTTAAACACATGTTAATCACTAAACCTTATGGGTTTGACATCTCGATCATTTGAGTCTCTATACAACTTGCACAACCACATATAGTTGTGTGTCCATTTAGAAGAAATAGGTTTTTGGCGACGCCATCATGAACTTAAAAAAGTAGTCTTTTACAACTTCTTTATTCATATATTAATAATTTTATCTTAGTCGTTATTTATACATGTACAATATCTAGATGCAAATACGATGGCATGGAATGAAGAAGTAGATGATTCACATCCTGAGCTAGAAAGACTGCTTCATCGGAGAAAGAAAAAAATTGCTCTTCAATTATTTTATTTATGTCAAATCTAGAAATTACAAAAAAGGACTATTCCTTTAGAGATGGTAGTATCTCTTTTGAAAGTATGCGACGTAGGCATCTGCATATCAGAGACATTAGGTAGATTTGAGTTAAAATGGAATGTGGTGCAACTATTGCACACCGATGGACAGTTTATAGGTCTCGAACATTAGGATCCACAATAATATATTTAGAACTTTTAAAATATTAGTGACATGCATATACCTGAGGGAGTCTCAACCAATCATGTGAGAAGCACTCTATTCCTATTTTCTTTTTTTTAGATAGTGAAGAGGTGGTTAAAGGCTGAACCACCAAACTTTATTACCTTGTAAAATTATTTTGTGAAGAAATACCTAATTTATTTATTTTTCATTTGGGAATATTGAAAGATTGAGAGTTGAGATATTTAGCTTTAAACAACACGGGAAATGTTCAAATATCTCTTCAAAGATTGTTTTGCATCACTATCAAACAAATGAAGTCTCGGTTCATACATTAATCGAGAGTCTGGAATCAAATATGTAGATATTTCTAGATTCAATAATTAGTGGTCAAGCTTTGGAAATGACATAAGATGATCTATACATGCATCTAAATTGAATCTCTAAGGTAACCCAGACTAGAATAGCGATATATAGATATCTATGATGAAAAATATTGCAGGCATGTAAGAGATTGATAAGTTTACTTAATTAGGAGCACAATTATCAACCTTGAAGAACCAAATGATTACACGTTCAACAAGCTAAGTTAAGTGAATGTAATGTAACAAATTTCAGGTTGGTATGAAATATGCAAAAGAGATCATTCATCTGAGGTATTTTGGGCCTACCCCAATATTGTAAATTTTATAGATGATTTACATAGACACCACGACCTAGAAACCAAGGTCATCATGACACATATCCCAAACCCAAGATCGATGTGTAAGTAGAAGCAAATATGATCAAAACAAACATGCGTAACTTTTAGAACAAAGTCATGCCATAAAGAAAAATTGAGATACAACATTTCCAAAACCTAGTATCATAAGCATTAAAGAGTATTCTAATACAATAAATGAATTACATCACACGTCTTTGAAATATACATAAAAATAAAATTAAAATAAAGCTCCAAAATAATAATCTACGACAGGATCTCGCCATAACTTTGAAAGCAACTCGCCCAACATGATCAATCAACCATGTGGAGTACCACTCATACTAATAGCTCCAACAAAAGATTGTAGAAGTACGGGTGGGTACGACCTACTTGTACTCAGTAGATTAGGATTACTGAGTAAAATAAAATATCATTACTTATAAAAATAAACTATAAAACCATTTCACCTGCATACAAAAAGTCCCACATAGGCATCACTATCACAATTGGTAAGACAACATACTAATTACCAAATTTATAAGTTAAGCAAACAAACTAACAAGACAAGTCAACGCAATACAATATAGTACAATACAATACAAGGATAAAGATGATGTGTTGGAATCAAGGCTATCACACAAGTTGTCGTATACACTTCACTAAGCCTTAGCTCCCAAGACAAGGACCTATAGGAAACTCGTGGCCCATTTATCAAATATTTCATTATCTTAATATCTCATCTTCTTGTCACCTAGCTTGTGGTCAATTGTGTTGTAAGGTGTTCAATTTTCCTTCTCAAAATGGTGCTTCCCATTTCCTCAGATTTCTATGAACTAGTGATGACTTTCAAGTTTTGGGAATAATATGTAATAAACTCTTTGATACTTTCAGGGTGTAGGAAAACTCATTCCTTCTTTCTTTCATGCTATTACTTAAATCAAATTGGTAGGTGGGTGAAACAAATTGGTATCTAACTTTCTTCACTTTATTTTCCAGATGGTTAAAACTAGAGCACCAACAATGTCAACACTAACACCAGCAATAGAGGATGCACCTAAGTCAACAATTGGGGCATTTGCCCGATATAGAGTAGTGATGACACATTGTGGTAGAGGTCATAGGAGAAAGCCCACAAAGGACGAAGGTTAGGCAGCTGGGCCAGCAAGGGATAGAGCAACGACCCATCAATTGGGCAATTAGGTAATAAAAGAGGGTGATAAGGTGGATGATGAGTAGATCATAAGAAGAAAGCACCAGCCCAACCTATTTTAGAGATGATCAACCATGTTCTCACCTATCTCAACGGTTTATCTGATCAAGGTCAAGCACCCAACATCTTCTATGCTAGCACCAACACCTCAGGTTCATGGAGTACAACACGCAAGCCGTTGTGGCTCCCCACATGGATGCATCCTTGAAAACAAGTATGTGTCTCTGATTGACTACATGACATGTAATGACTAGTGACCGACATGATTACTTTATTAAGTTATTAATTTTGAAATGGTCTTTAAGGGTACTGAATCTGAAGATGCTTATGATTTCCTTGGTGATTGTCATGAGCTGCTTCATAAGATGGATATAGTAGAGAAATTTGGTGTTGAGTCTCTAACTTACCAATTCAAGGGAGACGCCAAAATGTGGTGGCGATCTCATGTTGAGTGCCGACCAGCTAAAGACATTACCTATGACTTGAGCATCATTTTATAGCTTCTTCTTGGAGAAGTATATCCCCCAAACTTAGATGGAAAAAATGAGAGATGAGTACCTAAATATAGAGCGAGGGAATATGTTTGTTGTAGCATATGAGGCCAAATTTCATGTTTTATTCAGGTATTCTACTCAATTTTGCTTTAGTCCGAAAGAGCAGATTTGTAGCTTTCTGAAGGGATTGAGGTCATTTTCTTTTTGTGAAGATGTCTATTGCAGCCTATGAGGCCAATTTTCATGTTTTGACTCAATTTGGGTTATTATGGATCGAATGACGAAGTCAGCTCATTTTCTTTCGATGTAGACTTCATTTTCAGTCAAATATTATGTCAAACTTTATATTCGGGAAATGGTGAGGTTGCATGGAGTGCCTTTATTCACTATCTTCGATCATGGTACACAATTTAATCTCAGTATTGAAGGTCATTTCAGAATGGTCTTGGTACTCAAGTGAAACTTAGCATGACTTTCCATCCATAGACTGATGGACAACCCGAGCATACTATTTAAACTTTGGAAGATATGTTGAGAGCTTGTATAGTTAATTTAAAGGATAATTGGGATTATTATTTGCCTTTGATCAAATTTGCTTATAATAATAGTTATCACTCGAGTATTCAAATGACTCCATTTAAGGCTCTCTATGGTAGGAGGTGTAGGTCTCCTATTGATTGGTTTGAAGTTGGTGAGGTCACTTTGATAGGTTCGAGTTAGTGCATGAGGCTATGGAAAATGTTTTGACTCATTCAGGAAAGGTTGAAAATGGCTCAAAGTTAACAAAAGTCCTACGCCGATGTTAGAAGAAGAGAGCTTGAAGTCGAAGTTGATAATTGGGTCTACTTGAAAATCTCACCCATGAAGGGTGTGATGAGGTTTGGAAAGAAAGGAATCTTAGTCCCCGTTATGTGGGGTCATATCAGATTTTGAGGCGTATTAGAAAGTTTCTTATGAATTAGAGTTACCCGCCGACTTAACATTGGTACATCCGATGTTCCATGTTACTTTGTTGAAAAAGTGTGTTGGTGATCTGACGTCCATTATGCCATTGAAAATTTTGAAAGTTAAGGAAAGTTTTCGAATGAAGAGGTTTCGATTGAAATTTTGGATTGTCAATTTCGGAAGTTGAGAAATAAGGAAGTTGCATCCATAAAAGTCCTATTGAGGAATCAACAAGTTGATGGTTCTACTTGAGAGACCGAATCCAATATGATGTCCAAGTATCCTCATTTTTTTCCTCCGTTCCTATTCTAGCTAGAGGTATTTAGTTTCTCACTGTTCATTCTTCAGATTCATGCATTTTAGTCATTCTCATGTTTCTAGATACATGTATGTTCAAAGAAACTTGATATGAGTTATGATTTAGCTCGGAGTGATTTCTCCTTATTTATGTGCATTTTGATGTATTTTACATTCATGTTGGGCTGCTAATTTCTCTCTCTACTCTGTTGATGAGTCCACGATTCAGACTCTTTTAGGACTTTATTTTGATAGATTTAATGTCCTCAAATGCATATTGTGTCTCAATAACCGATGAAAATCCTTGAGTTTCAGGTATTTGGAGTTAGAGACTAAGCATGGACACTATTGGGCAGAAAGGAACAAGATAGCTGAAAAAACGAAGAAAAAATGGCCTGAGGATCGCCTAAACCATTGGGCGAGTCGCCGAATGGATATGGTCTCGCCTAATGTTCCAGTGTGCCAAGCTTTGAAGGAGAAAATCGAGTCGGCGAGATAAATGAGCAGTCGGCGAGTCGCCGAACGATTTCGCGATGCAGTACTTTATTGCCCAACGTTACAGAACTTGAAGTTGTTGAAGGCCAATGCAGAAAGGCGATGAACCAGACCAAAGGGCGGATCGCCGAGTGGATCGGCGATCCCGACTAACTGCGTCGAGTGGTCCTTCACAACATACTTTTTGACAACTATAAATACTTGTTTAAATTCTTAGCTCACAATGGGATTTTTGAATTAGATTTTGTAGGAAACCAGTATCAAACATTATTTTCAGTTTTTAGAACTTAGAGTTTTGGAGACTTTGTTCCTTAGCTTTGAAGATTTAAAGGTTTCCATTTCTAAGCAATTGAAAGTGGGTATTGAAGATTCTTCATCTTTGACGTGTGTAAAGACAATATCTATCGTACCTATTTGATGGAAACACTTTTCGGTATCGATTTCTATCTCTTTACTATGTCTAGCTAAAACCCCAATTCTCGGGGTGTGATTATGTGAATATGGGTTGAATTTACTGTTGGGTATTGCTAATAGGAAACCAGTATCAAACATTATTTTCAGTTTTTAGAACTTAGAGTTTTGGAGACTTTGTTCCTTAGCTTTGAAGATTTAAAGGTTTCCATTTCTAAGCAATTGAAAGTGGGTATTGAAGATTCTTCATCTTTGACGTGTGTAAAGACAATATCTATCGTACCTATTTGATGGAAACACTTTTCGGTATCGATTTCTATCTCTTTACTATGTCTAGCTAAAGCTCCAATTCTTAGGGTGTGAATATGTGAATATGAGTTGAATTTACTGCTGGGTCTAGCTAAAACCCCAATGTTAGATTGAAAAGGAAAGATTTTAGAAAATTCTGCTAAGGTAGGTTCTACGGAAGACACCTACAAACTGTAGGAAGTTCTATGGTCCGTAAGAAGGCAGTCGTAGGACTTGGATTGATTTTTGGGAAATTTCAAATATTTGATGTTTAACCTACGAATGGATATGGCGAAATGTAGGGTGTTCTACGGAACGTACGAATGATCCGTAGAAGTGATCCAGACATAGTAAAATTTTAGACTCAAACTTGGGTTCTACGAGTGGTACCTACGAGTCGTAGAAAGGACGACGACCCATAGAAAGGTTTCATGGAAATTTGGATGGATTTTGGCTCTAATAGTTGGTTCTACGGTTGACTAGTGATGAGTCTAAGATTTGGACTCATTTGTGGCCTTTTTAGTTCAACAAATAGCGTTCTTAATGCCTTTTTACGTTCATATCTAATGATTTATTGTTGTTTTGTAGCTATGAAGGCTTAAGGACAAGGCAAGGTTGAAATCACACAAAAAGAGGCTAAAAGCATTGGAAAAGAACAAAGTGAGTGTTATCAACCAGTACAATTCGTAGGGAGTCCTACGAACCATAGGTTTAAACTGTAGTCTTTTGGCATATTTTTATTAAGGGTGTTTTAGTCTTTTCCTATCCAATTATCCCCTAAATCATGTTGTTTTGGCCCTATAACTATCCCTATAACTGTTTTTACTCTTAAAACTTGGCCTAATTCCTCTTATTCACTCTATTTTCCCCCAAATCTTCAAGTCTTCTTCTCCAAATTCTCTCAATAGCTCTTAAGGTGGAAGTTATAGTTTCAAGCTTCAAGGTCTCAGTATCCTTGCATTCTTAGGGATTTGACTATCTAGAAATTCACCAATGGATCCCTTTCATCCTTTGGGTTCCAAAAGATTCTCAATCTCCTAAATTGATTTCACCCAATTCTATTAGGGTTTCATATTATTCTTCATGGGTCCAATATATTATGCTTCAATGGTTTATATTCAATCTTATTATGCATGATTTGATTAAATGACATGATTTTTCAATTGATTTCATATGGACCCATGCCTATGTCTACTTTATGAACATGAATTATGCTTATGAACTGTGAATTATAATTATGAAATCTATGCATGGTTTATGAAAAATAATGATTTATGAACAAATGATGCCTTTGAGACAAGTATCCTGGAATTATGAAAGGTTTTCTCACATTGAAATCATGATTTAGATGCTTAGAAATGTAAGTGTCTATTATGAAAGTTTATGAAATCATGATTTTGAAAGAAGCTACTCTATTATGATTTATGATTTGATTGGTAATCTTAATTGTGTCTTTCCAAATTTTTTGACTATAATTGTGATTATGTCTTTTCCGTTGGAATTTTCTTAGCACCGAGAGGACTTTGGAATGGCGACCTTACTGTTAGTAGAGGTTTGGTCTCTAGTAGCAATTCCATTGTCCCAAACTACGTGTCCAAGTACGTTTTAACTTGGTCATGCATATCATGCTTAAAGTTCCTCATATTATTATGCCTATGTTTCTTTATGCATTTCCTCACACTTAGTACATTCACCAAACTAATGCATATTTCTGCCTATATTGTCTCATAATATAGGATCCGACGCTCCTGTATTCGGTCACACTTAGGTGGATTCCCCGCTAGTGACTACTTGGATTGATGAGTCCTCATGATTCGAGGACAAAGTCATGGATACTGTTAATGCTTTTATGTCTTTTCAGTTTCAGACTTGTATGTGGGGTATGAGTTACGTCCCAATCACTCTTATGGTGTTATAAAGACTCATGCTAGACTTAGTAGTTTTCCGCATATTTCTTATGTACTATGTTGGTATTTTTTATGTCATCTTATCATTTGAGACTTATGCTGATTATAACTCTTAAATTATATTCTTACTACGTCATGCTTATATCAAGTGGCTTGTTTAGGATCTCTTCGGATCTTATTCTCCATGTCACGTCTAGGATATACTTTGGGTCGTGACATAAACACAAAAGAAAAGAGAAAATTGTTGGAGGAATTATCAAAAAAATTAAGCAAAGAAAAATATGCTTATAAAATATGACTTCTCTAAGCATCGATATATAGTAAAATTAAATTTCACAAAATATCTTTTTGTCATATTCTTCGGTGCTACTTATATCCTCAAACTTTATTTTTGAGTGATCATCTGCATCCTTGTCGTTTGTAACACTTTGTTGTAAACTCATTCCTACAATAATTTCAATTTTATTTTATTTTGTCTTTGCATAAGACTCTTTGAATGAGGTTGTGTTACTCGATTGATAGGTAATTCAACCTTTAGACTTAAACTTATAGTCAAAATTGATTCAACGGGTTTAGAAATCTTTTTCAAGAAACAAAGATTGCACTCGCAACTAATATAATCTCATCTTGTTCATAAACTTCAACCACTAAACTTGCACTTGTAATCGAAAATCACATTAACGTCTTCATACTCTAGGAAATCTGCGTGATGAACCATTTAGAGATGTATAAACTTGAGAAGAAACATAAAATAAACAAATTAGCATACATAGTATACACACAGACCCTAATACTAACAAATAATAGAAAAATATACACTCATCGACAAAAAAGCAGCAAAAATTCTAAAATCATAGAAGAATGAGCAAAATTAAGCAATGAAAATACACAATAAAATCCCGTAAAAATCATACTATTAATAATAAACTATAGTCAATCTATAACAAAAAAAAGGCACATTAAAAATTCGAGACAAGTGTCAAAAACACACTTAACTATATATTTTTTCTTAGTTTCATACCTAAAATATTGAGAGTGAGTTTCATACCTAAACTATTGAGAGTGTGGGTTTTATACCTAAACTATCACTTATTAGTTTGAGAAACACACCTCTCACTTTTATAACTCTCATCAAGGTGTGTGTAATACACTCTCTTTTATTTAAAAAAATTGCCGCATCACACTCCACATAGACAAAACATTTCATCTTGACAAAATTAAATAAATTATTAGTATTAGTTAAAATTAAATATTTAAAAATTATTATACCAAAAAAATATTTTTCTTACCCACTCCATCACTTCCTCTTACCGTACAGCCCCCCTCCCCCTCAAATACTAATTTAGATATATATATA
>NW_006239190.1:212606-234650 GCF_000226075.1 Solanum tuberosum | reverse complement strand
TGTTAGATATATACATATCGAAAATATTTTTTACTTGCCACCGCAAGACTTTTTTAAAAATAAATTTGTTATTTATGTTATATTCGGTACACAAGTAGAAATTTTTTTCTTAAATATATATGTACATATCTAACACAAAACTAGAAAAATATAAAAAAAATTAAATAAATTGGGAGCGGAGGGTTAAATAGGATGGGGTAGAACTTTTATTTTTAAAAATAAAATAGTATCAATTTTTTTGGAGAATGAGTGGGTGATTTAGGGGGGGAGGGTGAAGTATGAATTTTTTTAAAACTATTTTATATAAAGATTTTTTTTAAAAAAAAAGGACAGGGGATTGTCGAGGAATGACACTAGTCTCAAAACTTATATATTTAAACTTCATTCCACTCTATGGGTAACTACTTTAAAACTTTATCATTATTTATATTGAAGTGTTAAAAATACATCTAAACTAATCCATTTTTTGAGTTTCATACCTAAACTATCGAGAGTGTGAATTTCGTATTTAAATTATCATTTATTAATTTGAGAAACACACATCTCTCTTTTATAACACTTTTATGTGTGTAATACACTTTCTCTTTTATTTTAAAAAAATTATCACATCACACTCCATAGTCCATATGAATAAAACATTTCACCTTGACAAAAATTAAATAATTTATTAGTATTAGTTAAAATTAAAGATTAAAAAATTATTATTCAAAATAAATATATTTTTTATAAAATTAAAAGTAAAATATTATTTTTTTACCCTACTCTATCACTTCATCTCTCCCACCCCTTTTAAATACTAGTTTGGATATCTTTTTATTTTTCTACCCATTCCATCTAACCCTCGCTTCTAAATTATTTTTCGTTTTGTGTTAGATATATACATATCTTTTTAGGAAAATATTTCTTACTTGTCGTCGCAAGACTTTCTAAAAATAAAATATTTTATAAAAGAAATTTTAAAAAATAAAAGGATGGGGGATAGTCCGGGGAGGGGTACGGGGAGGAGGTAGTGGAGTGGGGTAAGAAAAATATTTTTTTTGGGGATAATAATACTTTAATCTTTAATTTTTAATTAATATTAATAGTTTATTATTTAATTTTTATCAAGGTGAAATATTTTATCTATGTAGAATGCCACATGTCAATGTTTTTTCAAATAATAACATACACCACTAAAATGTGTTTTTCAAACTAATAAATAATAGTTAAGGTATGAAATTCACACTCTCAATAGTTTAGATATAAAACTTGAAAAAATGAGATAGTTTAGATGTGTTTTGATACTTATATCTGAAAATTCCTAAAAATCATAAAAAAAAACAAAAAAACCAAAACAATATATTAAAAAATACACAATAAAAAATGCTATAAAATACTAAAAAAATCATAGAACACAACTATAATCCAACTGCACCAGAAGTGGTGTCAATTAGGCAGTGCAGTGGGCAGCAGGAGCTCTGAATTCCAGAAAAGCAACTGAATCGGCATAGTGACTTGCCGGGGTGTCTATCGGAGAAGGAAAAGTGAATTAAGACATGAATACTTGTGTACTTCATCTGTTGCCTGCTTGTCTCGTCTCTCCTCAATTGCAATTACAAACCAGGAGGAAGTTATTAAACCTTCCTTCTGTCTGGGAAAAACCCATCTTCAGATCTCTACAGATTGTACCCTCTGCCTCTTCTTCTTCGTCTACTTCTTTCTCACCTGCTGAATATCCAGGTAAATAGAGCTGCAGTATTGATTCTGAATGTTGATTTTAGTTTATGTAGCTTTCAAGTCATTGAAGTCGCTCAACCCTTATATTAAGATTAAACATTCATTTTTATCCTTTTATGTTTGTACTGTGCATTTATTAGATGCTTCATGTTAGATTGTTGAATAAACTTTTCTTGACTGGTGGATTTCTTCATGAGTTTATCCGTAGGGTGATTTAGCTGTAATTAACTCTGACCCTTTTATCTTAAGAAGCTAAAAGTATCTTGGTGTGAAAGAGAATGGCTTTTGGTGCAAATAAGGTTTAGGAAGTTGAAAAGAGAAAGTGAGAAAATTAAGTAAGAACAAAGAGGAGGCCTGACTTGATTCCAGTAATATGGACTTAAATTCAATCATTTAGGGCAATAACACTGAAGTCATTTCAGAAGATATTACTAAAGCACTTATGGATTTAGACCCTGTTGCCATCGAAGACGCAACAAACAACAAGGTCAATGAAGATGAGTTAGTGCTTTTGGAGGTGCAAGGAGATAATCGACTAATTTATTCCCTAGCTCGTGAAAAGGATGCAATTACAACCATATGTCCAATGAATCAAGGAAACAAAATTCCAGTTACAGAGGAAGAACCAATTCTAGGATAGGATTTTGAGCAGATTTTTACATGGGAATTATTTTATGGAAGATTTAGAAGAGCTTCAAAGAGAGCAAGCAGTAATGGAGGCTTCTTTGTGGGTTCATAAAAATGTACTCTCTCTGAGGCCTGAGCAGGCAGTATGGTATCACATTCTAGGCCCGTGAACATGATGTGTTTAAACTACTCATGAAGATTGATAAGAAAAGGCAGGAACAAAGAATTCATTAGGGCATTCAGGGAAGCAGCAAACCAAGGAAGAACAATGAGTTAAACAAGCTAAAATTTGATATGAACTATGGGAAGGTGGGGATAAGAAGTAGGGGAAGAAACATTCTAACTTCTACATGAAGCTAAACGTTATCAGTTGGAATATAGGGGGATTGAACAGTAAGGAACAAAGAAGAACAGCTAAAATGTTAGTAAATAAATGGAAAGCATTTGTTTATTACTCTCAATAAACAAAGGTGGATAAAGAGAGGTTGGATCGTTGGTGCGGTAGATTTTGGATAACAAATGGGTAGAATTTGGTGCTTAGAAGCGGGTGTAGGAGGGGAGGGGGTATTCTTATGATGTGGAATAATAGATATCGGCAGGGATAGTAGTAGCTACTGAAGTCTTAGCATCACCGTCAAATTTCAAGCTACCTCACAAAAGTTTTCTTGCCATCTAACTGGTGTTTATGCACCAAACACTAAGACTGAAAGGAAGGAGTTGTGGTGGGAACTTGCTGCTGTTAGGGGATTATGTGAGCTGCCGTGGGTGCTGGTATGTGAGATTTCAACACCACCAGATTTATGTCTGAAAGGAAAAATAGTTCAAGAATCACATGCTCAATGAATTTTTTTATTTTTTTTTGAATTTAGTAATGTTGTATTCCTCAGCATTAAGGATATGCCGGTGACCTCCAAAAATTCGTACATAGAGGGGCTAGGAAGGCTAATTACAAAGATCCTAACATATCTACTAGTTGCTCTACCTCCTCTATACATTCCTGTTTACACCAAAAATACAAATATGCAATGCAATTTTCTTTGACTTTCTGTATGGAGTTTGATTTGTTCTCATAGCATCTTCCATTTCTTTCCTTCCATACTGACCACCATATGCAAGCTGGAATAATTCTCCACCACTTTTTTTGGCTTTTACTGCCTCCTCTCCTGATTCAGCAACTGAACAGGTCAGCAGTATGTTCTGGCATCGTCCAGCTGTTTCCAGTGAGCCTCAAAAACAGAGACCATAGTTGACCTGTGACTCTACGGTGTAGAAAAAGATGGTTGTTGGTCTCATTTGTCTCATTGCATTGAAAACACCTTGATACTAGTTGTACACCTTTCCTCTGCAGTACCTCCTGAGTCAGACAAGCCCTCTTAGCTACCAACCATACAAAACATTTGATCTTGGTTGGTGCTTGGCTTGTCCAAACATATTTCCATCTAGCCAATCTGAGGCCTTGTTGAGTTCCCATTTCCTTCTTATAGAGCTTGTTAACTGTGAATCTTCCATCCTCAGAGTGTACCCATGAGATTGTGTCTGGCCTTGCAGCAAAACCATTAAACTCATTGACTACATGTAACAATTGTGCCACCCTATCTATTTCCCAGTCCTGAAAGATATATCCCAACCATTTTCCCAACTCTCAGCTAGAGTGATATTTGGATTGCTACAGAAAGAAAATAAGTCAGGGAAAGATTGCATTAATGCCTCATGTCTTACCCAAACATCTTTCCAGAATAGTATTTTAGCTCCATTTCCTATTCTGAGTTTGATGTTTCCTGCTAGTTTGGTCCAGAAGGATCTTATTGTTTTCCATGTTGAAACTCCATATGGTATAGTGACCTCATTGGTACACCATTGGGAGTCCTGGCCATACTTGTGATGTATAACTTCTCTCCAAAGAGCATGTTCTTCTTCCACATATCTCCACAGCCATTTCATCAAGAGGCACTCATTATGGATTCGAAGATTCCTAACTCCAAGACCACCTGAGAGCTTAGGTAGCTGCACTGTTTCCCAGTTAACTAGATAGTACCCCTTTCTTTCTTTGTTTCCAAACCAAAGAAAGTCTCTTCTAAGTTTGTCCAATTTCTCCAGCACCTTAGCAGGTTAGGGAAATAGAGACATGACATAAATGGGGAGGGAGTCCAGCACTGCATTTGTTAATGTTTGTCGGCCTCCAAGTGACAAGTATTGAGATTTCCATATGGCTAACTTTTTTTTTTTCCTCTGGATTATCCCATCCCATATCAGTAGTTCTTTATGATTGCTTCCCAGAGGCATTCCCAAGTAAGTTGTGTTCTCATAGCATCTTCCATTTCTTTCCTTCCATACTGACCACCATATGCAAGCTGGAATAATTCTCCACCACTTTTTTTGGCTTTTACTGCCTCCTCTCCTGATCCAGCAACTCAACAGGTCAGCAGTATGTTCTGGCATCGTCCAGCTGTTACCAGTGAGCCTCAAAAACAGAGACCATAGTTGACCTGTGACTCTACAGTGTAGAAAAAGATGGTTGTTGGTCTCATTTGTCTCATTGCATAGAAAACACCTTGGTACTAGTTGTACACCTTTCCTCTGCAGTACCTCTTGTGTCAGACAAGCCCTCTTAGCTACCAACCATACAAAACATTTGATCTTGGTTGGTGCTTGGCTTGTCCATATATATTTCCATCTAGCCAATCTGAGGCCTTGTTGAGTTCCCATTTCCTTCTTATAGAGCTTGTTAACTGTGAATCTTCCATCCTCAGAGTGTTCCCACGAGATTGTGTCTGGCCTTGCAGAAAAACCATTAAACTCATTGATTACATGTAACAATTGTGCCACCCTATCTATTTCCCAGTCATTGAAATGTCTCCTGAAAGATATATCCCAACCATTTTCCCAACTCTCAGCTAGAGTGATATCTGGATATTGCTACAAAAAGAAAATAAGTCAGGGAACGACTGCATTAATGCCTCATGTCTTACCCAAACATCTTTCCAGAATAGTAGTTTAGCTCCCTTTCCTATTCTGAGTTTGATGTTTTCTACTAGTTTGGTCCAGAAGGATCTTATTGTTTTCCATGTTGAAACTCCATATGGTATAGTGACCTCATTGGTACACCATTGGGAGTCCTGGCCATACTTGTGATGTATAACTTCTCTCCAAAGAGCATGTTCTTCTTCCACATATCTCTACAGCCATTTCATCAAGAGGCACTCATTATGGATTCGAAGATTCCTAACTCCAAGACCACCTGAGAGCTTAGGTAGCTGCACTGTTTCCAGTTAACTAGATAGTACCCCTTCCTTTCTTTGTTTCCAAACCAAAGAAAGTCTCTTCTAAGTTTGTCCAATTTCTCCAGCACCTTAGCATGTAAGGGAAATAGAGACCTGACATAAGTGGGGAGGGAGTCCAGCACTGCATTTATTAATGTTTGTCGGCCCCCAAGTGACAAGTATTGAGATTTCCATATGGCTAACTTCTTCTCTGACCTCTGGATTATCCCATCCCATATCAGTAGTTCTTTATGATTGCTTCCCAGAGGCATTCCCAAGTAAGTTGTTGGGAATTGCTCAATCTTGCACCCTAGGATGTTAGCCAATCTTTGCATTTGTGCTACTTCCTTGATAGGGAGTAAACTGTTTTTCCTCCAGTTAACCCTTAGACCAGAGACAGCTTCCAGGATCACAAGTATCACTCTGATATATCTAATCTGGTCTTCTTTTGCCTCGCAGAAGATTACAGTGTCATCATCATACAACAGTTGGCAAATCTCCATACTCACACTTGCCCTGCTACTAACTTCAAATCCCCTTATCCATCTGTTTTGAGTAGCTATCCTCAGCATGCTATTCAGCCCCTCCATGACCAGTATGAATAGGAAAGGGGTGATAGGATCACCCTGTCTCAATCCCCTTTCAGATGAAAAAAAACCCACCGGTTCTCCATTCACCAGAATGGAGGTTACGGTTTTAATACAAAAACCTATCCATTTTAACCATTTATCTCCAAACCCCATCTGTCTTAAGATGTTTAGAAGGAACCCCCAATTTACATGGTCATATGCTTTTTCCAAATCAAGTTTGCACAGGATGCCTGCTTTCTCTCCTCTTACTCTTGTGTCCACACATTCACTGGCTATTAATGCAGCATCCATGATTTGCCTGCCCTTAATAAATGCCATCTGGTGCTTGTTCACCAGCTTGTTTACCACGTGTTTGAGCCTTTCAGCCAACACGTTAGCTATGATTTTGTACATCCCACTAATTAGACTTATTGGTCTGAAGTCCCTTAGTGATGTAGCTCCACTCTTCTTTGGGATAAGTGCCACATAAGTGGCATTCATACTCTTTTCAAAAACTTGGAACTCATGGAAATGTTTCATAGTGTTCAAGATGTCTTCTTTCAAGACACTCCAAAATTCCTTAAAGAAGCTCATTGGGAATCCATCAGGTCCTGGTGCCTTGTCACTAGCACAAAGATTGATGCCTTTTAAGACTTCTTCCTCCTCAAACTGTCTATGCAGCCAGATCTGTTCTCCAGTTAATGCTTGTGAAGTCTTGTAAGTTTTAGATTAGGTCTCCATGTCTCTGTCTCTTTGTAGAGATTCTGATAGTAGTCTTGTATTTTTAATCTTGATAACTTCTGGATCAGTGATATATGTCCCTCCTCTTCAATTTTGTCAATGGTGTTGCATCTCTTATGTGTTGTGGCCATTCTATGAAAATATTTGGTGTTCTTATCTCCATTTTTCAACCATTGGATTCTAGACCTCTGTCTCCATGCCATCTCCTCATTCTTGACCACCTCCTCAAACTCCATTGCCAAATGAACCTTCTGGAGTAATTCATCAACCGTGAGTGCTCTTTGCTCCATGATATTTTCTAATCCAATAATATGGTTCAGGATGTCCTCCCTCCTTTGTCTCCAGTTATTCTTGTTTTCCCTTCCCATTCTTTTAATTTCCCTTTAGGAGTTTTAGTTTGGTAGTCAAGATGTATGCTGGGCTACATTGAAAGAGGCCCACCATTCTTTTACCCTCTCTTTGAAACCATCCACTCCCAACCACCATTGTTCAAACTTAAATTATGACTTCTTGAAATCCATATCTCCACATGTAAGCATGATGGGGTTGTGGTCTGATCCCAGTTTTGGCATCACTGATTGTTTGATGTGTAGATATTGTTCCTCCCACTGTGAAGAGTAGAGGAATCTATCTATTCTAGAAGCACTCTCATGATTTTCACTCCTTCTCCAAGTGTAAGACCCTCCAAATAAAGGAGGGCTACAAGCTCCATGTCATTGATCCATTCTGAAAACTCGGTCATTCCCCCACTTGATTCTTTGGCAGTTGGTTCTCTCCTCTGGATATCTGGTGATGTTGAAATCCCCACATACTACCCATGATCCCTCAAAAAGGCTTCTAATGGCTGCCAATTCCCACCAAAGTTCCCTCCTTTCCCCTCTATCACAGTCTGCATAAATTGCACTTAAATGCCATGTCAGTTCTTGCTCTATGCCCTCAAATCTACAAGTAAGCATTTGATTTCCACTGTCTACCATTTCCCCCTTCCAAACTCTTTTGTCCCATAGCACTACTATGCCCCCACTCCTTCCAATAGCTTCTACATGAGCTTCTCCCAACCATCTGTTGTTCCAGATTTGTTGGTAAAGATTTGAGTCATTCCTTGTTAGCTTAGTTTCGACCAACACGTGAATGTCATCCCCCCATTGAAGCAACAAATTTCTTACAAGTGCTCTTTTGCTCTCCCCATTTAACCCCCTAACATCCAAGATACAAATTTTATCTTCATGACCAACCCTCATGTGAGATTCTCCCTCTTGTTCTTGGCTCCCCTTCTTTGAATTTCATCCGCTACTTAAGGGGGGAAAATACACATGGTTCAAAGTTATTAATCAAGGCATTGTTCAAGAATTGATAGATTTGTATTCTCTTCCGAGTGGCTGAAGAACTTAGAATGGATAAACAGGAGATTATGCTAAGAATAATTTCTGATCATGCTCCATTACAACTGTTATGTCGTGAGTGGGAGAAACCTTACTTCGAATTTGAGGATCGGTAGATGGAGATGGAATAATTTTTGGCAAAGTATAGAATTGGTGGTCAAACCTTCAGGTTATAGGCAGACCAGATTACATTTTATCAAATAAGTTACAGTTATACAAAGGAAACTGAACAAAACTAGTTTTGGTAATTTGGAACACAGGAAAAATGAGCTATTAGGAAAGATGGCACACTTTGACAGGGACTATGAGGACAAGATATTACAAGAGGAGGAATGGGTTGATAGGGCTTGTTTACATATAGAGTTGAAGGATATTGCCAAATATGAAGGACTGGCTTGCAGACAACATCATGGTTATTACAGTTGAAACAAGGGGATAGAAAATGCTCACAAGATATAATCACATTCGGAAATTACGAGTTGACGGGAATATCAAGGAAGATCACGAGGAGATGAAAAAAGACATTTCCCATTTCTACCAGCACTAGTTTTCACTTTTCAGAAGGAGAGAATTGGAAGTCAGGTATAATAGGGCACCCACAAGTAATCTCGAGGGAAGTAGTATGGCTTCAAAGACCTTTTGGAGAAGAAGAAATGCTAGAAATTACTAAGTTATGTGTAAGTGATAAAGTTCCAGGTCTGGATGGGTTCTCTATGGATTCTGTCAAAACTGCTGGTTGATTATCAAAGAGGATCACATGAAGGATCTGGATCTCTTCCACCACCAGGAAAAGTTTGAGAAATGCTTCAATACCACCTTTATTGCTTTAGTTCCTAAAAGAACGATGTTGTGGAATTGAGAGATCGTAGACCCATAAGCCTGATTAGTAGTTTTTGTAAGATCATTTCGAAGCTTCTGACAGAGACTGAAAAGGGTGATTAACAAGTTAGTGGATAATTCTCAATGACTTTTATTAGAAGAAGAAAAATTATGGATGCATCATTTATTGCAAAATGAATATCTTGATACCAGATTGAAAGGTGATATTCCTGGTGTTTTATGTAAGGTTGTTATTGAGAAGGCATACAATCATGTTGGGGGGGATTTTCAGTTAACATTCTCAAAGATATGGGATTTGGGAGGATGTGGGTTAGCTGGATATCATTATGTATACTATTTGTTTGGTTTTCAATCCCTGTTAATAGCACGCCCGTAGTTTTTTTGCAGCTCAAAAGGATTGATGGTGAGGAGTATCTTTCATCTCCTATTCATCTTAAGTCATGGCATATTTTTCCAAAATGCTCAAGACTGCTTGCATAAATGGTTGGGCACCCAAGGTTGTGACCTAGTGGTCAATAAAGTGGTTGAGAATCATGAGGTCTCAGGTTCAATTCCCAGTGGAGACAAAAAAACACTAGGTGATTCTTCCCATTTGTCCTAGCTTTGGCGGACAGTTACCTGCTACTTGTAGCTAGTGGGAGGTGGCAGGTATCCCGTGGAATTAGTCGAGGTGCACGAAATCTGGCTCGGACACCACGGTCATCAAAGAAATGGTCGGGTAAGGGGATTCAAGGTTCCCAGCCAGAATATCTTGGAAAGCCCATACTTGATGTATGCTGCCAACACTCTTGTTTTGTGCGATGCCGAGGAAGAACAAATCAATAGCTTGAGGTTGATTTTTGGTGATTTTTCAGGGAGTTACTGGGTACCAATAAACTGGAGAAAGAACCACTTATTTCCAGTTAATATGGTTCCAACTGCTATGAGTTTAGCTTGAGCTTTAGGTTACCAGGTAAGTAGGCTGCCTACCATTTGCTTGGGATTAGCACTGGGAGCAAGAGATTGAGCTGATAGCATATTGCAAAGGGTCTTGGAAAAATGTGAGAAAAGGCTAGCAAGTTGGAAGAAGCAATATTTTTTTATTTTGGAGGCAGAATAGTGCTGATCAATAGTGTTTTAGATTCTTTCCCAACTTATGTTATGTCTTTATTTTTCCATGCCAGTTAAGATTGAGAAGAGGATTTGCATAAGAAGAATTTATTTTGTGCAAGGAAGTAAGGAGAAGAAATCATTTAATCTGGTAAGATGGAACACACTAGTTATAAACAAGAAGGATGGAGGAATGGGGAGGTTAACAAAATAGAAGGCTTGCTAATGAAATGACTATGGAGATTAACACAGAAGTGGAAGGTCTGAGGGTTGGGTAAGCAGTAATAAATATGGAATTGAGGGACAATGATGCACTAACGAAGTCAGAAGTAGTCATGGAGTATCCTTAAGGAAAGGTATCAGATCTTTACAGCTTGGTTTCTTGAGCAAGACAGCAACAGTGGAAAATGGAAGGAACGCCTCTTTTTGGGGAAATTGGTTTGGACATTGCCCCTTGAAGGCTTATTTCCAGATTTACTTACTTTGGCCACTAGCACTACATCAATATTGTCAGATTTCACTCATAATGGGGGCTGGAACATAAATTTTAGAAGGAATTTCAATTACTGGTAAGTATCTAGAGCTGCTCAATTTCTTGGGCAACTGGATTCCTTTCAATAAGTCGCTGATTCAAAAGATAGTTTGAAAAGGAAGCTAAATAGCAAAGGATATTTTACTGTTAAGTCATGTTAGAGATCTCTTGCAAGAATGGAATGCCAGCTTGAACCTTGGTCATGGAAATCAAAAGCACCGTACTAGATTTCTTGCTTTACATGGATTGTGAACAACACAAGCATGTCTCATGTATGAGAACTTTCCAAAGAGAGGAATAACCTGTGCAGCAGATGTTTCTTTTGGTGAAAACAAGTTGAGTTTGTCAGCCATTTATTTTGCAGTGTTTTAATCACTGTTCAGAATTGAAAGTTCTTTTTAATACAATTGGCATGCAGTGGTTATGGCAAGGGATACCACTGAACTGTTGAAGTTTTGGAACAGAAAAGGGCTGCCAAGAAAGAAGAAGAATCAGTGGAATAGGCTGCCAGAAAAGTTCTTGCTGCATCTAGTGGATGGCTTGTTGGTTTGAGTTTAAAGAAATAGAAGATACTTCAAGGACTCAGCAAACAACACTCAGAAATGCAAATCAAATTGTATGGCTTTGTTTTGTTGTTGGTGTAGAATGGAACATGTAGAGGAGGCTGAATCTATTCTTGAGTTGTTAGAATCACGCCAGGCGTAGTCAGGGTTATACTTCTGTTGGATGTATTATTACTATTATTTTCTTTTGTACAATTACAATTGCACATTCTTAAAATCAAAACAGAAATTATTTCTTTTTATAGGAAGTTGTACAAGGAAAATGAGAACTGGAGACCATCCTTTAATATGAACCAGTGCCCTTCCATCAGCTTTGAGGAGCAACAAGAACTACAAAAGCCTTTTGAAGAAGAGGAGGTCCTTCTTGGACTTAAAGCTTGTGCTGTAGACAAAGCACCAGGTCCAGATGGATACACAATGGGTTTTTTTGTTAATTGCTGGGAGATAGTGAAGGGGGATTTGATGTCTACTATGCAGAATTTTCACTCCCAGGAGTTTTTTGAAAAGAGCTTTAATGCAACATACATAGCTCTCATCCCAAAAAAGAGTGGTGCAAAGGAATTGAGAGACTTTAGACCAATCAGTTTAATTGGAAGTGTCTACAAGTTGATTGCCAAGATTCTCACAGAAAGATTAAAGAAAGTGATGCACAAGCTAGTAGATACTCAACAAATGGCCTTCCTAAGAGGAAGGCAAATAACTGATGCAATCTTAATTGCTAATGAGTGTCTAGACTCGAGAGTGAAGGAAAAGTCCCCAGGAGTCATGTGCAAACTGGACATAGAGAAAGCGTATGATCATGTCAGTTGGAGCTTCCTACTTGAAATCATGCAGAGAAGAGCTTCCTACTTGAAATCATGCAAAGAATGGGCTTTGGATTGAAATGGATCAGATGGATAAAGTTTTGTATAAGCACTGTTAAATTCTCAATACTGATAAATGGATCTCCTGAAGGCTTCTTTTCATCAGACAGAGGACTAAGACAAGGTGATCCTCTCTCACCTTTTCTATTCATTATAGTGATGGAAGGCCTAAACAACATGCTAAAGACTGCTCACACTAAAGGGTGGATAAGGGGCTTTAATGTAGCAAATGAGGGGAATCTAAGATTGGAAGTCACTCATATCCAATATGCAGATGACACTCTCATCTTTTGTGATGCAGAAGAAAGCCAACTTAAGATCCTGCGAGTGATACTCATTCTTTTTGAAGCAACTTCAGGACTACATATCAACTGGAGGAAAAGTCTGATTTTTCCAATTAATGAGGTGAACAGAATGCAACATCTGACAGAGATCTTGGGAGGAGAAATAGGTAAACTACCAACAGTATATTTGGGGATGCCTTTGGGAGCCAAAAGCAAATCCAATGAAATCTGGAATGGGGTGCTGGAGAGATGTGAAAGAAGACTATCTAGATGGAAAGCACAGTATTTGTCTAGAGGTGGAAGATTGACCCTGATCAACTCAGTCTTAGATGCTTTGCCAACATATTTGATGTCAGTTTTTCCTCTCCCCCCTAAGGTGGAGGAAAGAATTGATGCATTAAGGAGGAATTTTTTGTGGAATGGAGAGAAAGAATACAAAGGATTTCATTTGGTCAAATGGAAGACTGTAATTCTTTCAAAAAAACAAGGTGGGTTAGGCATTAGAAACCTGAAGAAACAGAACAAAAGCCTTATGATGAAGTGGTTGTGGAGATTTCCTAAAGAGGAGCAGGCTCTTTGGGTTAGAGTGATTCAGGCCAAGTATGAGAAGATAGATCACTGGAAAACTAAGGAAGTGACTTCTACCTATGGTATTAGCCTATGGAGATCAATCAGAAATTTGTGGCATTGTTTCTTTCAAAGAACTAGATTCAATATAAACAATGGAAGAAAGATTTTATTTTGGGACGATAATTGGTTAGGAAATGGCAGCCTCAAACAGCAGGCGCTTTCCAGACATCTACTTGTTGAATCAGCAACATGAGGCCACTGTGCAAGAAGTTTGGTCCATCCGTGGATGGAACTTAACATACAGAAGGATGATACAAGACTGGGAGGTGGATAGACTAGCTGAATTTTATGGCACCCTGGACCATTTTGGAGGATTGAAAGAGGGAGAAGACACTCTTACGTGGATTCATCACAGCAAAGGTATCTTCACAGTTAGCTCTGCCTACAAGAACCTGAATCAAATGGGGACTCAACTCAGATTTTTGCCTTGGAAGCTTATCTGGAAAGTCAAAATCCCATATAAGGTGGCAGTCTTTACTTGGTTGATAGTTAAAGAGGCGGTACTAACACAGGAGAATCTAATGAAGAGGGGAATACATGTGTCCTAGATGTTTTTTGTGAGCTACAGGCAGAGACAATCAACCATCTGTTCTTCATTGCAAGGTGGTCAGACAATTGTGGCACTTATTTACCAGCTTCAGGGGCACAAACTGGACCATGCCACAAAGGGCAAGTCAGGCTATAGAAAGCTGGAACACTGAAGGCAGTGGCAGTATAGACCAAAGCAGATGGAGAATTGTCCCAGCAGTGATTTGGTGGACCATATGGAAGGAAAGAAATATGAGATGCTTTGAGAGTATTAGTAGTCCCTTACACAAGATCAAAACGAATTGCATAATCACTTTTTGCTATTGGTGCAGTTTGGAGTATGTAGATGATCCTATAGTTGTTATAGATATCCTAGGTTATTTGTAAGTTGAAGTAGGTTCTAGTTTTGTTTTGTTTTGAGTACTCACAACTGTATGTAGCTCCATGATGTAAATTTGGGATCCCAGCCTTCAGTGTTGAAGATTAATACACAAAACTGTTACCTTTGTCAAAAAAAATAAAAAAATCTTATTCTTACCTTCTAAATATAAAAAAAGGATCTAGGTATTTGAAACAACATAGGAACATAATTTGTAATTTTGTTTGGTTAAAAATAATTTGAAAAAATTTCTAGTCAAAGAAACACTATGGTAGTTCTGAAATAGTATTAGGGACAATCCTTTTGGGGTTGACATAATATATATGAAATAAATGCTCAGTAGTGCATATAACTTTTCAGCAATTGGATGTTTGTTTACTAATTTATTCCTCTTGAGAAGCCAACCAAACAAAGAACAAGTAATAGTTAAAAGTCCAGTCAGTTATTTGAGGCTAAGCAAAGTTGAATAAGTGCTAACGCCAAAGGGAACATATTTGAGCTCGATCAGGTTCTTTTGGCATTTATAAGCAGCTGAGAAAACTTGGGATTCTTTTTTTCTTTTCATCTCCTATTTCATTTATTTTTCCAAGCTAATCCAGAAATATCACCTGGGACAAGGCCAAAGCGGAAAAGGCAGATAGCAGGGATAGATCAGGAAGAATTACAAGACCCAGCTATTCTAGCAGACCCTGATAGTTGTTTTTGTGAGTTTAAAGGAGTACAAATACACCATAAGATATATGATGCAGAATCAGTTGCTACAAACTTTTCAGAAGAAGGAACTATTTCTCAACCTCCTCATGCTAATAAAAGAGTGAATTTTCCTATGATTTTATTACATGGCTTTGGTGCCTCTATTTTTTCATGGAATCGGGCTATGAAGCCCCTAGCACAAATCACTGGGAAAAAAGTTCTGGCCTTTGACAGACCAGCCTTTGGGTTGACGGCAAGGCTGAATCATGTCAACCATTCATCTCAGGGAAGTGAAGACACAAGACCTTTTAATCCATACTCCATGATATTCTCTGTGTTGGCCACTCTATACTTCATTGACTTCTTAGCAGCTGAGAAGGCAATTCTAGTGGGGTAAGTTCTATTCAAAGTCTACTTTGATTTTTCTTGGATGACAAAATCTGAATTTGAATATTTCCATTATGAACGGTTATGGATTTATATATTTTGACTTATCCAAGAAAAAGCTGTGGCTTCATTTAGCTTGAAATTATTGCAGTGAAATAACATTCTTATAGTTATATTTTAGTTTCACTATGCAAAGACAATGATCCTTCGCTACCCCAATTATAATAAAAGAAATGTGAAATAACGGGAATGGTGAAAATAAAGTTCAACGAAAATCAGATGTGTGTTTCCAAATGAATGACTGGCCTACTCTAGGATGAACTTTTACGCAATAAGAATTTAATGGTTGTATTCAGTCATTATATGCATTACCTCTCTCTCTTCTATATCTAATTTCAATCTAGATATAGCTTGAAATTATTGCAGTGAAATAACATTCTTATAGTTATATTTTAGTTTCACTATGCGAAGACAATGATCCTTCGCTACCCCAATTATAATAAAAGAAATGTGAAATAACGGGAATGGTGAAAATAAAGTTCAACGAAAATCAGATGTGTGTTTCCAAATGAAGGACTGACCTACTCTAGGATGAACTTTTAGGCGATAAGAATTTAATGGTTGTATTCATTCATTATATACATTGCCTCTCTCTCTTCTATATCTAAAATAATCTATCAGTATTGTTACTCTTTCTGAATTGACTGATTAGATTTCTATTCCAAATAATTTACTGCAAAAGGTTGAAAGTGTCTTTATTTGGTCAAGACGAAGTAGATATGTAATTCCCAATGAGAGGATAGTGTGCTTCAACTTGTCCTTTGCTTGTAGTATTGCCCTCCTTCCCTTTGCTCTTCCTATTTGATTTATCAAAGATGTCACTTTTATCGGTAACTAATGAGATATACCAGACACTCAGCTGGTTCCATTGTAGCAGTTGAAGCATATTTTGAAGCACCTGAGCGAGTTGCTGCCCTGATACTCGTTGCCCCTGCAATTGTAGCACCCCTGAATTTAGGGCATGTAACAAAGGACAATTCAAGTGGAAAAAGTAACCAGACTGAAGGTGAGGAATTGGAAGTGAACTCTAAAGGGAATTGGTTTACCACGGTTTTCAGCATTTTGTCAAAGGTATCCCAATATCTTGGACAAGCAATAATGCGTTTGGTGAAAGGGATGGGAGACATGATAAACTCTTTATATAAGAAAGCTTTATCTGCATTCTTGCGTTCTGCCGTTGGTATTATGTTGGTATGTACTCTATTTTGGATCTTCTAATCTATTTATTGAACCTAATTTTCCTTTCTGAAAATTTACATCATGAAGCCTTGTGAAATTGAAATTAGGTCTATACTTTATAGTTTCCAATTTTTGAAAATTGGTTTTTGAGTGAGAAATCCTCCCGGACATTCTTGAAGAAGTTAAACAAGAAGGTGAGATGAGTTATATGTGTAGTGCAAGTCCATGGAACATGTCAGCTGCTGTTGGCTTAGCAGCTCTATTACTTATTTGATCTTTCTGACATTTATTTGAGGATAGATTTGATATATTTATGTTTCAGAAATAGATGGAAGAATTCTTATGAGCTTTTATTAGTCATTTGCAACATATGCAAAATGAGAAAAATACTTGATTACCACTCTATAAAACTTGATTAAAATGGGTACAATAATGACTACCATTTTCTTTCAGGTAAGAATGATAATTGATAAGTTCGGCTTAGCTGCTGTTAGGAATGCTTGGTATGATCCTAAACAAGTTGATGATCATGTCTTGCAAGGCTATACAAAGGTGATTCCTTGGCAGCTAGTTGTTTCCAACTAGATGATGGGTTTGGTTTTTTCTTTTGGGCTTGTATTTGATTTTTCAGGTATGCAACCTGGTTTCATTGTGCATTGTTGTCATGTTTACTCTTTTAATATCTGCAGCCTCTCAGAGTAAAAGATTGGGATAGGGCTCTGGTGGAGTATACCGTGGCTATGCTTACAGATTCTGCATCTGAATCAAAACTACCACTGTCAAAGAGACTAAGTGAAATCTCATGTCCTGGTTAGAAAATCATCTATGTGGCACCAAATTGAATTGATATTGATAACTAAAAGAAAACATTGGATTTCAAAATAATTAATAGAAAAGCAAGCAAGATCTCAAGTGAATATGAAGTACTGAAAAAACAATTATGCTATATAACCAACAACTCTTGACTACCAAATAACCTTTGATTGCACCATTCTTTTCTAGGCTACTCCCTTATACTGGAAAAGTGTGTCATATGCTTTAGTTCTGTCATGTTCCTTTTACATTCTTGGATTTGTGATAATGCTATGTTCTAAGAAACATATTATCGTAAAGTTGCATGATAAACAATAGACTCCAGTTACACAGTGAATACACAAAGTTCCTAATACTGTTTTTTTCTGTCAGTTCTGATTATCACTGGTGACAGCGATCGACTTGTTCCGCCATGGAACTCTGAAAGACTTTCACGGGCCATTCCTGGATCTTGTCTTGAAATAATCAAGAATTGTGGCCACTTGCCCCATGAAGAGAAGGTTGACGAATTTGTATCCATTGTTGACAGATTCCTTGAAAGAGCTTTTGGGGTGCAGAAAGAGTCTGATCTGCAACCGGCAACTTGAGATTGATACTTTTTCCAGTTCAACTTGGCCAGGATTGACATCTATTGGTGAGCATTAAGTTTGACACTTGAACTGCCTACTAAAGTTCATATATAGGAAATCATTAAGCTCTTCGTCAATTATACTCAATTCTATAAACACCTATCAGTGCATTCCATAATATAACGTAGGTGGCTTATAGTTGTTTAAGTAAACATTGATTTCTTGTCCCTTGAGACATGTAAATATAATACACCATGTATCTTGAGAGTTGTAAATCTTTACTTCAGCTTATTACAAAGCAGCTGAAATCTCTGTTGTTACACAAGAAGCCTGAGATTTGCAGATACAAACTGAAACATCTATGCAGATTTTTGTGATAACCTCATTGCACTCATCGTATTTCAATAGATGGCATTCCATCTTCAGACAAGGGGATCAAGGGATATGGTGAGAGAGGGATCCTGTAAACCATGAGGCAGATCAAAACCAGACATGAAGTCATCTCCAAATATCATAGCACCGGCAGCTAATGCCCCTGCACCTACTCCCATTCCAAAACCAGGTCTAGCATTTCGTGCTGCTGAAGTTCCAGTTTGTGGCATGTTTAAATAACTAGGCAGCATGTTATTTGTTCTTGGGAGGAAAGTTGGAATATAACCAACATTAGCAGGTGGAGGTGGAGGTGGGGGTGGAGTACGCGGCGGCTGATAGCTTGGTCCTGCTGCTTGTGTGTAGCTCGGTCCCGCCACAGGTGGATGTGAATAATTTGTAGGATATGGCACTGGATGTGCATATTGGTGATTTGTCTGTGATTGGCTCTCCAGCATTTGAGACGGGGTTAAAGATTGTGGTTGTAGGTATGCTGATGCAGGTTTATATCCATTAGTCAAGTTGAAGCCGCTGCTGTTATCCGCAAGCTTAAATCCCTCCTTTTCACCTAGTTTCAAACAAGATGTCGTCAAAAATGGAAAATTCTCAGTCAAGACTCGCAATAGTATGGTTCTTCATCCAGGTATTACTATCTGAATCAATACAAACTAGTGTCTTTTCTCTAAGGATCTGTTTCATAGAAGATGAATAACTACATAAATCATGAAGTCGAAAGGAACAAACAGCAACTTAAGTTTATACCTGGTTGTGAACTAGATTCTTCCCTCTCCTCCGAAACTCTGATAGAGACATCGATAAATCCCTGAGGTTTATTCGAGTTCTTTTTCCGCAATTGAAAGCTCCCAACTTCTTCAATTGGCTTCGAAACCTCAGAGTTCTTATTGTACTTGTCCAGAAATTCTTTCAAAAGCACAGTAGCTGTTCCCATGAGTTTTTCTCTAAGAAAAATGGGTTCTCTACTGTAAACTTCAACATTTAGGGCCAAATCCTGGAGAGAAGTGTCAACCAACATTGAGAATTTGGTTTTCCAAACAGGATTTGCATTGCCTGAAGAATCAATCTTGGAACAGTACTTGTTGTTTGGATCAATCCATCCAACGGCATACCATTGAAGCTTCCACAAAGCCGATGTTCGCCGGAGTCCCCTGGCGGAAATCAGGCAGATTTCAATCCATATTTTACCCATCTTAGAGAAAAAGATAGATTTCAGCTTGATTGATACAAATGGTGATAGAATTTGTGCCCTCAAAGGTTCTTTTCTTGATAAAAGTGATAATGGAAAGGTATAAAGCTGTTTTGCATCATATTAAGACTACTACCTTACTTTTATGCAAAGGATCCCTTACTTTATACTATTATCAAAGTTCTGTTAAGAGATATCTAGGTACTTTTTTCCCCATATTATGACTCACAAGTCAATCAGAGGGGGACAGGAATCAGAACAATAGTCAAAAGTTTGCAACAGGACATTGTTAAAAAATGAACTTCAACGGTTCACGAGAAAGTAATTTAGGGAAAACTATACAAATTTGACCCATTAGATAAAATATTTACTCAAATTGGACTCAACCCAATATACTTATCTTGATTGGGCCCACGTCCCAAACTATTTACCTCTGATGATATCTATATAATATGATGGTATGGAGTAGTAATTGAGCAGTTTTTTCACTTAAATATTTTTTGTTCCTCCTTGATGCATCAGAGTATATATACTTTAATGGCATCAATGAGTAATTGAATAGTATTTTTACTGAAGCACTGTTTCTTCCTCTTTGATATGATTGTATCCAGTGCCGGCTCTTGCCTATAAAATTTTAGGCGTTGGCCTTATTGGGGGCCTCAAATTTTTGTAAATAAAAAATTATGTATTTTAACCCCATTCAAATAGAAGAAATTAAGGAAACATTGTTTTGGATTCTTACATTTTCTTCGTTAACACTCACATTATTTATCCTTTGTAACTCTTTTTGCACTCTATTTCTTCAAATCTTTGATAGTTAGAGTAATACACTCTCAAAAATATGAATCAATAGTCGAAAAGTGTTGAACAAAGTGCATTACAAATTCTTTTTTTTAATTTATTTGTTAATTTTCATATTAAAGTAGGTATACCAAGTTATCAACTTTTTGAATCAGATTCTATGATTCTAACTCTTATCTTTAAAGTTTATCAACCTATTACTTATAAAATTGTGTTAATAATTCATATAATAATTGCCTCAATAAGAAGATGTTTTTCAATGTTGAATTGATAAAATCTTACTTAAAACTAATAATTAAAAAAAAGTATTTGAAAAATCATTTATATAAAAGATATTAAGTAGTAATTTACATCTAGAAATTTAGAAAAATAAATAGATATAGATAAAATTTATATAGATTTTAGGCCTCTAATAAAAATTTCGCTTTAGGCCACAAATTATGTTGAGCCGCCCCTGATTGTATCTAAAAACAAGGGTATGAAAGTAAGATGTAGTCACTTGTAAATAGTTTTCCTTTTTTGGTACAAGTATTATTTTTCCAGTAATTTATCCACCAACTTTACGCCTCTACTGCAACTATAATATTGATCCCTAAAGAAATTTTACTGTAAAACATATATCTAAAAGGTGTGAAATATAGCTGACTAGCTGTGTATATACTTTGGTATGTATCAAAATCAAAATTTCTGGCATTACAGTTCTAGTATTACGGTATGTAGTATATATATATAACCTTATTATTAGAGAAATGTTTGGAACAAAGTAGCTCGCCTAAAAGGAAAGGAACTCTAACCTTTTGGAGTTTTCGCCCTTACTTAGGTTAGGAGGTCGTTAAACCGTAACTTGCTGCTAAAAACATTGCTAGGCTAGCGCGGCTCGCTTCGCGCTAGACCTTGCAAGTCCTGTTTCTTATTGGTTTCAATAGTATGGGAAATTGGGGGTCAAGTTTCGATCGAGCTAGTTTGAAAGTACCTTTGATGAAAGTCTTCAAATTCGCTCACATTACGATTGCTTTCCAGAATGAGCCTTGAAGGCTTCTATCGTTCCGAACTTTACGAAAGGCTGCTAGACCAAGGTAGAAAAAAAAAAGTTAGGCTTCAATTAATACCCCATTTAGCGGGACAATTCGGGACGTATCACCTAGCTAACCTGGAGAAGGAAGGAAGAAAAGTTTTTGCCCCAACGAACTGATTCATGTTCTTAACAGGCTTCTTGACTTCATTTCTAGCCACTCTTGAAAGGTCTTGCACGAAGGGAGCCGTGCTAGCCTAACAATGTTTTTCAGTAGGAAGTTATGATCTAATGACCCCCTAACCTAGGTTGTGGAGAAAACTCCAAAATCCAAAACACTGGTTAGGTTCCTTTCCTTTTAGGCGAGCTACTTCGTACAAAAATACATGGTTAAATATATCATCTACATATATTTGCTTATTATATAGATGCTAATAACTTTGATTTTCTACTTATTAGATTATGTAAACTTAATACTAATTTCTTATCTTGATTAAAATGTCCTTTATGTGATTATTTATTCACAAAGGGAATTGCTTTTGCTTTCCTTGAATATGCCATTATGTTGAAAGAGGTGAAAATATGGTATTAATTGAGATGTTTCTTGAAGAGTTGAAGTCATAATTCTACTATAGGTAAGTCAGAAGCTTAACAACTATGGGTGTGTTTGGTATGAAGGAAAATGTTTTCCTGGAAAACAAGTTGATTTTTTGACTTATTTTCTCATGTTTGGTTGGTGACTAGAAAATATTTTTTGGAAAAGATTTTTAGTGTTTGATTTATGAATGAAAAATGTTTTTGAGAAATATCTTTTATTTTTACTAGAGTAGAAAATAATTTTTGAAATTGAAAATATTTTTTAAAAACAAACTTTTTTTTTTTTTTGGGGGGTGTGAAAAAATGAAATTTAGAAGTTGAAAATATTTTTAAAAACAAACTTAATTTTTTTTTTGG
>NW_006239190.1:179440-212329 GCF_000226075.1 Solanum tuberosum | reverse complement strand
TATCTTTTAAAAATAATTTTTAATATTTTTTTGGGAGGGGGTGGGGCAAAACAATTGAATTTAAAAACAAGCTTTAATTTTTTTTTGGGGTGGGGGTGGTTTGAGGGTAAGGACAAAATAAATTGATTTTTCCAACAAAAAATTAATTGTAATTTGAAATTGGAAGAGAGTTTTGGAAAATATTTTCGTTAAGTTTTGAAGGAAAAGTCATTTTCCTTAAATTTGAGGAAAATGAGTTGATTTGGAAAATATTTAATCCAACCAAACATGAAAAAATTAGAAAACATTTTCCTTCCTACCAAACACACCCTCTGATTACCAACTTTTCGTACTGCATTTTTACCAAAAACGAACTCACAAAAATCAAATCATGTCGAATTAATTTGGTATAGCACTTTTAAATATAAAAAAATTGAAACAATTGAACCTGGGTAAAAATTCTAATTGATGTCTGAACGTATCATACGACAACACGTGGATAGCTCAACGGTGCTCAAGCCGGATACACTCATTATGAGGGGTGCGGAACTCAAGTAAATCGTTGCTTAGGGTTAAATTTTGTCAAGTGATTTTGAATGATAAAAGTATTAAGTTGAGTGATTTTATTAATACAAAATAAAGTTCGATGACTTTATTAGATACATTCTCATAGTTCAGTAACCTTTTAAAATATTAACTCAGAATAATCTATGATGCCACCAGGGGCGTATACAGGAGGGGGTCACCGGGTTCACGTGAACCCATGGTCCCCTCCCGAAATCATATATAGTAGTGTTATATTTTTTAAAAATATTTAAATATAAATGCATGAACCCAAACTCGAAGTATCATTTAATGTAGTACGATGATGATTAGGTGCACCTCTCTAGGTGAGGTTAGAAATTTGAATCTTTTATCGAGTCCGGAGCCAAAAGGGCAAAAAAAATTGCCAAAAATTCCAAAAGTGTACATCATATTTTTTTTAAACCAAAAGGGCAAAATCGCTCCACCGGGAGCGATTTCCCTCTGACACATATTAACGCCGTTTGGCTCTGTTAAAAATAAAAAGTAAAAATCGCTGCCCTAGCAGCGATTTATGTCCAATTTTTTTCCTCCGTTAAATATCGCTGCTATGGCAGCGTTTTCCTAGAAAGAAAATTTGGCAGCTTTTTTTGGAAAATCGCTGCCTTGGCAGCGTTTTCCTTAAAAAATTTTTTTTTCTTTTTTAAAATCTTTTCTTAATTATTTTTTTAAAGTTTTATGAAAAAACAATTTTTGTTTAAAATCGCTGACAGGCAGCCTGATTCCACCCAAAATTTTGGACTCGACGTAGAATTCATCAAAATAAAGCACAAAATGTAATCGGTGTCGAATTAGGCTGCCTTTTCAGCGATTTTTTGTTAACAAAATTATTTTTTAATAAAAACGATGCCCTGTTTTCAAAACGATTTTTCCTCCCTAGACTATTTAATACCGTATTTTTTACCCCCTGAACTATTTAATAGTGTATTTTAAAGGTTAATATGTGCCTACGTGGACACATTACTATTTATAATTTTGCATTATTTTTTATGTCCACGTGGGCAAATATATATGTTTAAAATACGGTATTAAATAGTCTAGGGAGGTAATAGGTCCTTATGAAAGTTTAGTATCGCAACAACAAATCCGACCAAAGTTGGAGTATTTTTCAGACCCTTATCCCTAAAACTAAAGAACAAATATTCAATATTATTGTCATTCTTAGTGTTGAATTGATTTTCTTTTTGCATTAGTATTAATTTGATTTTGATTTAAGCTTTATTATAATTACCAACATATGTGGACTATAATCTTTATTGGCCCATTCATAATTCTAAGTTTCAAACTTGAAATAATATATTAAATATTAAAAACTATGGAAAAGTATAAGAAATATTTAAAAATTATATCAAAGTAAATATTTTTATGTATAAAATAAAATTTTAAAATTATATATATAAATTCGGGTTGGTTTGGTCTCGGGTTGGTTTTTTTTAGTTAAAACCAAACCAACCCAAATATAGTCGGTTTTTTTTTTTCAAAACCAAACCAAGTCAAACCAAACCACTAGTCGGGTTTTTTTTCCGGGTTGACTCGGTTTGCGGTTTGGTTCGGTTCTCGGTTCGGTTTTGTACACCCCTAGTAACTGGTTTGGATAAATAAAAGTTAAATTTGGACCTATGATTTTAAAATTTTAATGGTTTTCAGTAAAAAGAATCTAACCGATCAAATTTATGTATTAGATCCACCTTTTTTGTAATAGTGCACCCATTATCTATAAATCTTGAATACGCCTCTGAATGCCACTAGACAAATATCCCATTCAGAGACCATTTGTAGCGTTAATTGCACGGTTTGCCCTTCAAATGGATTGATCTTTAATTTTTTACATTTAGAAGTCGAACTCATGTCTAGTGGGATATAAGCTCTTTAAGAGTGCAGAACATAACTTAAGAAATATTATAATGCAAAAATATAAACTTATGTTTCGCTAAAAAGTTATTTACCTTAGCAGATCACCAACAAAAAATACTTACATAGGCATAAAAGTGCAAATAACCCCATATTTATGTTAGCAAAAGGGGGAAATATAACTAGTAAAGGATGGGCTAAAATCCTAAAACAAAGACAGTAATGAGACTTGATGCACTAGTCTCTACTAGTATTACACATCTAAGTAAACATATTTATGTATTGACATTTGCACTTACAACACAAGCTGAAAAGAACAGAACAAAGTAAGAGGTAGAGTTTACTAATGTTGAAGCATATCATATCTATTGTGTCAACATTGCTTCAATCTCTCAACAAGAATGTGTACTCCTTGGCCTGGCTCTACAATCATCCTATAAGCCGGCGAGTGTTTGTATTTGGGAGATAGAGAGAAACGAAACTTTGAAATAATGAGTGAAATAACAACCTTGAGCTGCACCATCGCGAAATTCCTGCCTAGGCAGAGACGAGGACCTAGTCCGAATGGGATATAAACTTGTGGCAATTTACAAGCACCCGAAACTCCATTTTCAAACCTCTCTGGCTTGAATTCATTGGCATCTCGTCCCCATATCTCAGGGTCACGATGAAGAGTCGGGATCAAGGTCCACAAGCATACACCTTTTGGCACAACAATGTGACCAATTTGTGTGTCTTCTAATGCCTCTCTTGACACAAATGCTGCTGGTGGATATAAACGCATCACTTCTTGAATGACCATTGTCACCTTTATGTCAAGACTATAATTGTTAGATACAAATTGTATATTGAGACGGAATAGTTATAAGATTAATGTGATATATGAGTTACCATTTTCATCTTGGAGACAGACTCTGCATCTAGGACACCATCAGGGCAAATCTGAGCCATTTCCTCACGGATACGAGATTGCCATTCTGGATGTAGAGCAAGAAGCATGAGGCACCATGATGCAGCAACAGCAGTGGACTCATGACCTGCAAAGTATATGTTCTTGCAATTGTCAACTATGAATTTCCTTGACGAATTCTCACCTACGTTGCCATCATTGATAGCTCCCTCGAGTATCGAATGCAGTAAGTCTTTCTCATTTGAATGTGTTTCTAAGCATTGATCCCTTTCTCTTTCTTTCACTGCTTCCCATATCAACGACTCTATCTCCTTCTCTAAGATCTCAATCTCCTTTTGCTGTCTACTCGGAAGAAACCTAATACATAGTCCTTATGTCAATAATGGGAAACAAGTTGGAGACAAAGCTATTAGATTCGATTGAATATCTTTGCCACAACATACCCTAATGCAGGAGAACCAAAAAGAATGCTTGTGTTTGATATGACTTTTTGAAGAGTTCGAAGCTTTGAAAAAATGTTTTTGCCTTTGAAATAAGAGCTCCCAAAGCAAGCCCTTGAGATCACATCTGCTGAGAGGCTTCTCAGATCCTCTCCCACACTAATTTCTGCCATTTTGCCCCCTTCAGCTTCAATCCTTTCATCCCATTTCATGGTTAATAACGCTGCTGACTGCAACATCAGGCTCACCATTCCCTACAAATTCATCTTCAAGATTCATAACTACTTAAAAAAAGTAAAATTTAGAAATGGACATATTTTGTAGCGTTGTAGTCTGGTGCACTAAAGCTCCCACTATGCCCATGTTCCAGGGAAGGACACAACCACAAGCACCTATTGTACGCAACCTTAGCTTGCATATCTGCCGAAGGCTATTTCCAAGGACGTAGCTAAACAACAAAAATTGTTGCTTATTCTATTAATACGAGTGATTTAGCTACAGATTAGAGACGAAGTTCATAGCTAATTTCAGTGATTTGTATAGTGTAATTAATATATTCAATCATTGACTATAGTATATGAGTGTAAGATTTTTTGTTATTATTTAATTTTTGATCAATTACCTTGACCTTGTCCATGAAGAATTCAGGTGCTACGATTTTCCTTTGCATGGCCCAAATATGGCCATTAGACCTCAAAATACCATTTCCAAGCATAGGGGCAAGTCTCTTAGTGACATAAGAAGGTTTTCCTAAATCCAGGCTAATACTTTGGTTCATTTCCTTCACTAGCTCTGGTTGGTTCACATACAAATGTTGTTTGTTTCCAGTTGAATATGTAAATACAGGACCTGCAATTAAACCACCAAAACATCAAGCTATAAAAGGTTCACGAGTTCAATAATAAGAACTTAAAAGATCAAATCGATCAAATTTATATCTTAGATGCACTTTTTCGTAATGTTATATTCATTCACTCAAAATCCTGAATATGCCTCTGATAGACAGAGCCACAATAATAACACAATAATTTTACATAGATTATTTCTTATGCATTGTCTGATTTAGTGCATTAAAAATAGCATACACTGCATAAGAATATATATTTACAAAGATATCCTCCACAATTATGATTAAAAAGATATAAAAAATGCTTTGAGAGGTAATTGGATCTTTAACCATGCAAATGCATGCATTAAATCCCCTTGCATTACTAACACCTAGAAATCCATGGTATTAATAATGCACATCTTAATACACAATAGAGTGTATAACTAATATATAGCTTAATAAAGTGTACCAAATAAGGTATTACTAATATACAATGCTAATACATTTATTATTTTTTCTAATAGTGTGAAACTTGTGTAATTATAGATTAATTAGAGTTGCAATATTGAAATTCCAAGAATCATTTTTGTGTGAGGTATAATAATTTCGAAATAAAATATAGAATTATTTTATTATGTGTTTGATTGGAGCGTGAAGGTATTAGGTAGTCATGAAATTATTTATCTCATCATTTATATCTTAGTGATCAGATAAGTTATTTCATATACATAGCAAAATAACATAAATAACTTATCTCAAAATAACTTATTTTCAACCAAACAACCCCGCGCTAATAAAGCTAAAATGAGAAGTTGATGGAGTTTAAAAGTCAAAAGGTAGAGCATGGGATCACATGGTTAGTGACCAAGTGTTCCCTGCATCTCCAACTCCTATATTGTACTTAACTCAGTTACATGTGTCTAACTGTGACCCACCTTCATCTAGTCTATTCATGTCCCTCTTAAAGGAAAATGATTTAACGGTATAACACCAAACAAGGAAAGGACCTCACATTTACACACTTCACCATAAGTTAAAATTATTTTTCTGATTAACGGTGCACCCATAAAGAGCATATGAGTGTTCTTGTGTTGTTGGTACAAGGTAAGGGAATCACCCACGAGATTAGGGTTTGAATCTTGCTAGAGCACTAACTTTCATTATTTTTATTTTAAATTTAGCTTAAAGATCATATGTGGTACACCCGAATTCTTCAAATTCTGGGTTCGCCTCTATATATACTATACATATAAGATACATACCTATACATATTTATACATATATACAATTACACCATATATGCACCATTGTAACTCTTTTGGGACAACAAACGAAAAATATCTACTAGGAATACTTGTATGATTTTATGGAACAAAAGACTCATTGTAAGTGCAATGGGGATAACTTGTCTCTAGGATTATTAACTTGTCAAATCATCCTGCTGTATTTCAGCCCTCTATTATTAGTACACTACTTGAAAAATGGGTGAAATTTAGATAAGGATGCAATGCAAGTTTTAATCAATTTTGAAAAAATATTCACTCATCATTCGTTTGAGTGATTATTTTTTCCAGATTCGCAACGGAAAATCATGTTGAGACGTAAAATGCTTCCTAAAGTAAATTCATACTCAGAGGACTTATTGGTATCCATTTAAGTGATTGTATCTTTCCATTCACGCATATCGTTCCCACTCTCAACTCCTGACCCATCTCATAACTTTATTACTTTATCTAAATTATATAAAGAACATTGTAAATTACTACTCTAATATTTTTCGTTTAATTATCAATTACCAAAAGTTAAAAAATAAGTAAGAAAATTATTGGATTTTCAGCAAAGATTTTCCTTCTCACAAACCACACACGGAATATATCTAGTTTATTCGGAAACTATAACTTATCAATTTGATGGTAATTTTATCCTACTTCAACTACAATTTATTAAATCTCAGAAATTATTGTCCAATAACGCTACAAAAATGACTATCATCAAAGTCAAATTCGACACGTGTTTGGTATGGAGGAGAATATTTTTCATCGAAAATGTTTTTTTTTTGAAAAATAAGTTAGTTCCTTTCTTATTTTCTAGTGTTTATTAAAATAAATATTATCTTAAAAGCATTAATCTATCAAAAACCTATAGGGGTGACACCGTGACAGGGTGTCGGTTCAAGGTGGGATAGTCAAGACGTAGAGGTTGGGGTGTCAAGTGGGTGGGAGGATACAATAAACCTAAAACGTCATTTAGAAAACTCATTTTTTTCTACTTTTATTTGAAAAGTCATTTTTCTCATTTTTAAAGAACTTATTATCCTACCAAAAATATTTTCCAAATTTTTTATCCAACTAAAAATAGAAAATTATAAAAGAAAAACATTTCTGGAAATCTTATTATGAGAGATGAGAAAGACTAGATATGTCACTTGTATATAAAATAACGAATTCTACTATTTTAATATAAATAAAAAATTTATCTTGAAATTGTTATTCAAATAATCAAATCTAACTAGATCTGTCCGTGATTAAGGGTATCACGTGACTAAGTACTTTTAAGGATCCATAATTATTTAAAAGTTTTTAAGTATTTAATATTAGGGACAATTATCATTTAATTAAGAATCATCTCCATGTCATATATAATTGTTGTTCTGCATATTAAATCATATATCATCTCAAAATATATAGAAGTGACATGACCTCTTATTTTTCCAGGAGGTAAAGTTACTAATGAATTGAAATGACTAATTGTCATCAACTTACGTAAATAAATAAATATGATATGAGCATCTTAGAAAAATCGAGAAAACAAGCCAAAAAAGTATATCATGACAAACCATATACTATATTTTATTTTATTTTAGTTTTGTTGGGCAAGAGGGCCAAATTTTAATAATAGCAACAAGACAAATCTTGGTGAAATATGAAGAAATCAATATCTCTTAAAGCTTTGGATTTTATTTTATACTCTCTTTCCTACTTCACTTTTTTTTCTATTCTTTTTCCTTTCTTATTAAATTATTTTTCTTTTTTTGAATATGGAAGTAGTACTACTTTATAGCACATTACTCAGAGTCTAATAATTATTCAAACTACTAGTAGAAGTAGTAACACAAATGCCAGCGCATATCTCTCTTTTTTCTTTTCAGATTCCTACTAGATAAGGTATTTTATATTAAAGTACGATTATATTCATATTTATGCACCAGAATACATTTATAAGAACAATGATTTCTAACATAAATTTTTTTCATTTAAAAAAAGACTCTAATTCAAGACTATATCACCATAATTTATTTATTTGCTTCACATATTATAGAGACAAAATAAACTAAAAACTATTTTAACTAAACATACATAAATATCTCTAATATTACTACCTAGCTAGCTACCTTAGCTTATTGATAGTATATATATATATATTAAAGAATTCTTTTAAAACCAAAAATAGAAAATGGACAAAATTTAGAATTCTTTTTCCTTTCTATTAACGACATGATTTTTGGTGACAACCTGGAAATTTCGAAGTACAGATCAAATAAACACTTACTTTCTTTCTTTCATTAAATCATTATATTCTAGCAAATATTGCAATAATTAATCTCTTCTATTTATTTTTTTTCATTTTTATTAGTAGAACAAGACAACAAGAAGAATGAAAATAATATATATGAGATGGTAAGCACCCTTACTTCCAAGCTTTATGTTGTGAGTTCGAGTCATCAAGAGAACACAGATATAAGAATATGAGAAGGAAGATGATAGATATAATGTTACCGTATATTTTTCGCCATTGTTCAAAGTAGGGAAAGAGTGAAGAAGTATAATCATGTGCTACACATTCAGCATAGACATTATTATTGTTGGGAGATGCAGCTTGAATCTTTTGCATTTCAGCAACATTTCCATATAAAAATGATGGTTTTGGACCATATATGCCTTGTTTCTTAAGTTTCCATCTAAGTCTCTCAGATGACTTTAACCATAGAGTATTATACAACATGTAAAATACCCCATTAATACCAAAAATAATTAGAATGAACACCAATGAAGAGAATCTCATAGGAAAAACAACAAGAAGAAGAATAAGAAGGGAGATTATTAGAAAAGGTGTTGTGTTCTTCATTTTTGGCTTTTGTTGAAGCTTTCTAATTTGGATACCAACAAGTGTGTTTTTGATAATTAATCGGATTGCACTAATGTATTGTGGGAGACTTATGTATATATATATAAAAATATTAAATGTGCTGTGAGATTTTGACTGCCTTTTTGTCACTTTATTTGGATTATTTTTCATTCTTATTATTCTATATGTTTCAATTTATATATGACATTTTTGACTTCTCGAGAGTAAAATTGTCTAATTTTGATTATAAATTTGGGCAAGGTGTCTTTATATTTTCTTGAAACAAAATTTATATATTTAAAAATTACGTAAAAAGTAGTATAAGTTAGAATGATTGTCAATTTAAAAGATATATGAAAAAATTATAATCAAAGATAAATTTATTTAAAGCTCAAAATTTGAAAGATATCACATAAATTGAGACGAAGAGAGTATTATACTAATATTATATTATATATGCCCGATCCAATCTAAATGTCTTTATTGATTAAATACGAAGTCTAAGGAATAAAGAGAAAATTTTGAATTATATCATCTTTAATTAAAAAGGTATGATCGTCTTTTAGATCTTTTTAATTTTAAACTTACTATTGTAAAATCTAAATATGAGATGAAACACTTTTTTTTAATAAATTAAAAAGAAAAGTAAAAAATTTAAATTGGACAGATGAATTATATGCTTCATAATATATAATAATAATAATTATTATTATTATTATTATTATTATAATTATTATTATAGTGCAACAAATAGGGTTTGCATTTGGCACGACGTACGGGAGTGTCATATTTAGCGTCTTTTAGTGTGACTCCGCTTATTTAATAGTTAAGCGATGATGCTTAAACATGATTGCACTTAATTGATGAGTTTAAGTACTCCCCGTATTAATTTATGTGATGTCGTTTGACTTGATACGAAGATTTAAAAAAAACAGATGAATTTATGGTTTAATATAGGTCATAGAACCCAAGGGTCTGACCTAAAGGTTAATATAATGGTCGAGAGCCATGAGGTCTCAAGTTCAAATTCCAGCAGAAACAAAAAAAATCACTAATAAATTATGTGATTATAAATCATTTAATTAAATATAAATAAACATTTAAAAACTTAACTGTTACTATTAAATATGAAAATATATATTTTTCTTGAGTCGATTAAAAAGAAAAAGTAGATATTCAAAATATAGTATTTAATTGATTTGAATTTGCGCAAGATAAAATCACAAAAAGAATAAATTGCTTTTTACCAAAGATTTTCCATTATCAAAATGAAAAGATCGAATCTCAACCATGAGATCAACTGACTTTGACACCTCATGTGACTAATGGCACCAATTATACTAGAATGATTAAAGTAATAAATTAAAACCCCTGATAGAGAAATTAATAATTATTAATTATGCTGTTAAATATACAGTGGACATCTTTTGAGCAACACTTTTGCGTTACACTGAATAACAAACATTTATTCTATATTAGGTATTTTATTATTCGCACTATTTGTATAATTTCTTTAATTTATATAAATTCAGAATTATTATAATTCGATTTTTGATGGTATAAATTGAAATTTTTGTATATGCTTATTCAAGATATTTATATACGATTTATGAAAAATTCATAATAAATTACAATGTTTGTATATTAGACAACGAAATATACAAACGAAGTTTTGAAAAATTCATAAATGTGTAAATATAGAATTTGTATATACTTACCTTATTTGTATATTCGCAAGCGAAATATAAAAACAGGCAGTAATATACAAATCGCAGTCTCCATAGCAAACGAAACTATAGTTATGGAGCACAATTATCGAAACTATACGTATAGAGCCCTATTATATCTATTATGATTGCTACTCCCTCTGTCCCAATTTATGTGACACATTTCGTTTTTCGAGAGTCAAACAGTTTAAGTTTGACCGAGAATTTGCTCATGGAATCTTCAATTTTTTTAAAATGAAATTTATATATTTGTAAACTACATAAAAAGTAGTACTATAAGTCTCAATAATTGATAATTCAAAATAATTAAAAGATATATGAAAAATTACGGTCAAAAATAGATTTGTTTGAATCTCGAAATCCGAAATGTGTCACATAAATTGGGACAGAGGGAGTATTTATTAAGTTTTCTCTTAATAAATGTCTTAATCACTTGTGTTTGATATATATTATTTTTAATGCAGAACTAAAAAACGTATGAAATCAAAATGCATATCAATCAAATCCTCCAAAACTAAAGTTGATAGAAAAACTATTTTTATTTTATTTTTTGGTGGCATAGGATAAGAAATTTTTTAATGCCGACAGTTTGATTACATCATTGATCAGTTATTTTATTTTTGTGGTTCGTACTGTCTAGCTCGTTGAAACGGAAATTGAGACCGTTAGTCAATTGCCAAACAAAAGAATTCTCAACAAATAAAAGGGTTTCAATCTGTTTTTGGTCTTGAAACTCGAGTCTCAAATTATAATATAAAATTATATGATCAGATAAAGTTGAATTTTTGTTTAAACATATAATTTGAATTTTTAAATTATATTTTTGATTTTGAAATTTGAACCCATTTAGCGATGTGAGATGAAAGCATGATATGGAGTTAAAGTTTTGTTTGGACATATAATTTAGATTTTTAAGTTATCGTAAGTTGTGAAAACTATCAAAATTATCTCAATTCTTTATATAATCTTACCAAAAAAGCAAAAGGAACAAAAATATAATACACTAACACAAAGTTATTCTTAAAAAAATACAACATTTATTGATCGAATTTTAGTTCAATAAAGAAGTAAAATTGAAAATGAGTTGTAGTGTAATACTCTTTAAAAAAATTGAGCATGGTCAGTATCTTTAGTATAATATATTATCATGTTTGTATTTTGTGAATATTTTGTCACTCCTTTGATATTCTCGCAATAAATTACGTAAATATAAAAAGGTAGAGTTTTTTAATATAAACTTGTGGGACAATTTCTATATTTAGAAAATGTAAAATCATAATATAAAATTCACATATCAAACTTTTTAGAGAATTTATGATTTCATCTCATTATGTCCGAATGCAGTGGCAAGCCAGAAATGTTATTAAAGATGTCCAAAAATAATGGTGTGTGACTATTAAAATAAAATAAAAAAACATTGTGCTATTTGAGGTGTGTGAACCCAAAACTTCTTAGTTCAAATGAACACCAATTATTACTGTGCCAAAGACATAACGTTTGTTAAGAATGTCCAACTTTAAATATTTATCCTATAAATACAGAATTTGACATATATATATAACATACTTTTTTTTTTATCAAGGTGTCCAACTGAATACCTGGAATGGCTATATATAGCTCCGCTCTTGTCTGAATGTTGATTTTATCACCAAATTTCAAAAATCACTAGATGTAATCACATGTCCAAACAACTGGCTTTAGTACTCAGCTCTAAATTAAGAGGGAATTTGAATGTAAATTTTGGTCCGTTGTTTGAGTATATATGATGTGTGTTTCCACTTAAGAAAAAGCAATTTGTGTGTAAATTCGTAACGAAAGAGGAAAATAATAATGTCGACGCGCCTTTGTAGAGTGGAGAAATAAGTGCATGCATGTAGACACAGAACAAAAAGTGGAAATGTACAGTCAACTAAATTAAAGATGATGGAACCATTTTTATGTTTTGGGCCATTCCTATTTCCTACCCTTTCTTCTTCTTATCTTCTTTATTCTCTTATACAAAAAAAGTCGATAGAGACAATTTCTGTTATATATCATATATCCAATCGCAGACATAACAAATGGTCGATATTTAAAGTTTATAAATTCAAACTTAGACTTATAATTTTTATATATATTTTTTAAGTTTTAAAATATGAAATAAAATTACTTAAGAGTTAATTACATCATATCCCTAGTCTTTTTCAAATTATAAAAATCTCTTTAACTTGATGGAATCTGAGTACATCCCTAAATGTCTTGATACATCGTGTCCCGTTTCAGATACATCTGTCAATATTTCGATACATTGCGTCTCGGCTTCTGATATATCACTCAACGTCCCGATACATCGTGCAAAGTGATATATCCGATTGATACATGAGTAAAGTGATGTATCCGATTGATACATACGTAAAGTGATGTATCCGATCGATACATAGCGTAAAGTGATGTATCCAATCGATACATCAAGTAAAGTGCTATATCTGAGTTATGTAGTCGATCGACACATCGCGTAAAGTGATGTATCCGATCGATACATAGCGTAAAGTGATGTATCCAATCGATACATCAAGTAAAGTGCTATATCTGAGTTATGTAGTCGATCGACACCTCGCGTAAAGTGATGTATCCGATCGATACATAGCGTAAAGTGATGTATCCGATCGATACATAGCGTAAAGTGATGTATCCGATCGATACATAGCGTAAAGTGATGTATCCGATCGATACATAGCGTAAAGTGATGTATCCGATCGATACATAGCGTAAAGTGATGTATCCGATCGATACATAGCGTAAAGTGATGTATCCAATCGATACATCAAGTAAAGTGCTATATCTGAGTTATGTAGTCGATCGACACCTCGCGTAAAGTGATGTATCCAATCGATACATCAAGTAAAGTGCTATATCTGAGTTATGTAGTCGATCGACACATCGCGTAAAGTGATGTATCCAATCGATACATCAAGTAAAGTGCTATATCTGAGTTATGTAGTCGATCGACACATCGCGTAAAGTGATGTATTCGAGAATAGGAGAGAGTAGGAATTTTTGTCATTTTTTTAAATGATAAGAAATTTTAGAGAATATGATAAGATAAATTGTGTATTTAGGTAATTTTTTTGTTATGAATAACAACAAAAGAAAGAAGTGATGGGAAGACTTATAGATATTCTAATATATTGCTACCATTTAGGTAAGGGAATCTCTTAGTTTATAGAGCAAGAAAATTTTGCTCCACAATTAAAAAAAAAAAGTGTCAATTTTTAGGGAAATAATTCAAGCTATAATACAATATTTTTCTTCTAGAAAATCCTTCTGCTAGATCTAGCCATAAAAGTATGAATATTGATAAATATATTATTTTATAAGGATGATTTCAAGGATCTTCTTTGAGATTTTGCTCTATAATATTCACTTTTTTTGTGGCTTACGATATTACACTCACCTTCCGGTTCTTCGAGGTTTTGCTCTATAATATTCACTTTTTTGCGGTTTACGTTATTACACTCACCTTCTCTGTGATTTACGATATTACACTTACCTCCCCTATTTTGATACTTTTATAATCATTCTTTAAATCTATATAAAATAAATATTATAAACTAATTATGATTTGATAAATCCCCCCCCCCCTTATATTTATTTCTTCATATTAATTCGTATTATTAGAAAATAATTTATTTAATAAATATTTTAAAAATAAACGCGTATCTTTGTTTGGTCAAAAAGAACACGTGTATATATATAACTCTCAACATTTGGCCGCAAGATTTATGTCAAGGAAATAGTAAGGTTGCCAGAGTGCTCCTTTCTGTCATCTCAGACCGTGACATTCAGTTTACTTCTTAATTTTGGGGTAAGTTGCATAAGATGTTAGACAATCAGTCGGAGTAGACAATTCAAGTATTGAAAGACATGTTGAAAGCGTGTGTGATTGACTATTGGGACCATTGGGATCATCTCTTACAATAACACTTATCACTCCAACATGATATGACACCATTTGAGACACTCTATGGGAGGGATGCAAATTGCCCATGGGGTGCTTTGAGGCTTGATGTAAAACCCTTGGATGTTTATTTGGTTAAGGAAGCCCCGAAAATGGTAAGGAATATTCAAGCTAAGTTATTGACAGCCCACAGTAGGTAGAAGGAGTATGCGGATCGCAATCTAAGAGATATAACCTTTCATGTTGGGGATCAACAAGTGTTGTTCAAGGTGTCACCAATGAATAGAGTGATGAGGTTTGGTAAGAAGAGTAAGTTTAGCCCTCGCTATATTGATCTGTTTAAGATTCTTGATGGTGTGGGGCCAGTGGCTTACTTGTTAGAACTGTTACCCAACTTGTCCGGGGTCCAACTAATTTTTCATGTGTCTATGTTAAAGAGGCACCATAAAGATGTGGATTATATAATCAAGTTGGACTCAATAGTATTAAACAATGAATACAATATAAAGAGGAATTGGTGGTGATTCTTGATTGGGACGTTTAAAAGTTGAGGAAAAAGGAGATCAAATCGGTAAAGGTTTAGTGGAAACATCGCCCGATTGAAGAGGCTACTTGGGGAACCAAGAGAGACATGCGATACAAGTACCCTCACTTATTCGAGGATTTGTGTACTACCCTCTTCTCTAACTTAGCCCATTTTTTCTAGTTCGATCACTCGGGGACGAGCATGGGTAAATTGGTATGTATTGTAACGACTTGTTCCAATTGTTATGAGTAGGTCAAATTGGGGCACAAAATTGTATGGATGGTAGCTTGAAAATTCTAGATTAGTCTAGTCTTAAACGGAATCTAAGCAAGGTGAGGTTTATGGCCATCTAGAAAAGGTGGGTGATTTGTATTTTCTAGTAGTCAAGATATTAAAGAATCTGTAGTGCTTTACCGAATGAAATTTGGGTGCGTAAGAACTTCCAGAATCAAACTTGGTGTGAAAGGGATAGTTTGGAACGTTAGAGGTCTAATGTATGTTGGGAAAAAGAGACTTTTCAGGGTTTCTGAGTCTCTAAAGTTCGTGCAATCCTTTATAGCGGATGATAGGCTGGCATAGTGGGCACGTACAAGCGTTATAGCGGGATGACAACCGCTATAGCGGGTCAGACCGCTATAACAGGGTAAGTCGAGAATTTATGCAGAAAGATTCAAAACCTCCTATTTTTTGCAACATTATATTGTTCTTGGGTTTGAGAGGGACAAATTAGGGCAGTTTCTACTCTATCAATTTTTCACCAAATTCTTCCGTAAAGGTAAGTTCATTACTCTCCTATTTAGGCCATTTTTGATTGATTGTTATAAACATTTATTAGTTTAGACCAAGAACAAGTCAAAGCAATAACAAGGGAAAAGTTCGGATCCTTTAGAGTTTTCAAGAGGCTTTTTGGTTCGATGTAGGTGCTGGGTTTTGTGTTTTTCAAATTATGTATATATGCATGTCTACTAGTTTATAATATCACTAGTGCAATGCATGTTGGGGAAAACATAGGGAAGGATATGAAATGACATCATGTCGATAATCTCATGCAATGAACCTGTTTATTTAGGTTTCAAATGTTATTGTTTATTGTGATTGTGATTCTGTAGGTTGTTTGTGATTGTTGGTTGGCTCTGGTGCCATGTCAGTACAAAAATACTAACGGTTGGCTCAGATACTACACCTGATATAAATACTAACATTGGTTAGTTCGGATATCGCGTCGGTATACTAACAATTTGTGTGTAGATTCCGTAAAAGGATCGAATATGTGTAATGGTGATCATGTGGGATATGTTTCAGGTGTTGCTTGATTCATGATATTTTCACTTGGAGTCTATGGGTTGTGATTGTTGTTATATGTGTTGGCTTGTGTTTACTGTATCGTATTTGTTTGTTTACATTCATAGTTTGGAGCTGGCCATGTGTGCATTGTGGTTGTGTATTGATATTGAATTTGCTCTTTTCTTGTTGAGTACATAGCATATTCAAGCGGCTGATACGAGACATTAGTTGAAGGAAGCGTGACCAATCGAATCAAAGGGTGAGCTACTCTTTCAGGCTGCAGTGGGTTATTCTATCTTTTTTTGTCCTTCTTTTCGGACATAAACACTTTAAACTATTAGATTTATGTTTGGTTGCAACCTCATTCTTGAGTATTTAGAGTTTTGGTGCAATGACTTTCAGTTTTTAGGGATTAATTTCCATAAATATTTTGACTATTAATTGAGTTTGTGGAGACTCAATCTTTTTAATTGCTTTAAAATTGTTTTCCTATTATTTTATTTTATGACTTGCTTTAGAAAACAGTGTTTAGTTTAAGATTTGGGTTGGTTAATTCTTCCACCAAAGGATGAATGTGGGTATCATTCACAACGGCATGGATGACTAATGTGTTGACCAATTTCTACCGAGGCGAATCCAGAATTTGAAGACTTCAGGTATATTAATATTACCTTAGCTCAAATATGAGCTCTAATCTAAACTTAAAATAAAAATAATGAGCTTTAAGCTAAACTTAAAATAAAAATAATGAAAAAAAGGGCTTTAGCTGAATTTGATCCGTGGTCTCAAGGGTGATTTCACTAGTTTATACCAATAACACAATGTCAATCTTATGTTTTTCATGGGTACACAATTAACTATATTCTAATTTCTATCAATTTCTCAAAATAGATGTACATATATACATATGATTTTTTTCGAAGTTCACGAGTACACATGCAACCCCTGAGATATGAGTCCGCCTCGGAGTTTCTGAATGATGTGTTGGGCAGTTTATTGCTATTCCTGAACTCCAACAAGTGAAAGATGAAGTCGAGATTCCATGAGTCCAAGTAGCATATATTATTATATAAATGTCGGACGTTAATTAAATCGATTTTGAGATAATATTTTATTGATAATTTATAAAAATAAACAGCAACATATATAAATTTATCTTTATCTTGCATTTTATACTAATCTATCATAAAGTAGTAATTTTGAGTCATTTTGTTTATTAGTTTAGATTTTATTGATACAAAAATTTAAATTGAATGATTTTACTAGAGAATAACTTCTCTCCAGATTAATTTCTCTCCATTGATAGTGGTCAAGAAATACACCGTCGATTCATTTTTAGAAATACTTATTTTATAAATATAACATAAAATTTAATAACGTTGCTACATTAATTTTCAAAATTGAGTGATCTTTTTGAGATATTAACTTGAAAAATTCTCAATCAGTAAGCACAATAAAATGCTGACAATTTTTGATGTTTTATCTGTTTTGACGGGAAAATGTAACCTTAAGAATTACAATCTTCTAATTTTAGTGTTGCTGGACATGAATTAAGACCTGTTCTTGTACCCCCGTGTGTAATAGTTTGTTTGGATAGGTCGAAAAAAAAATAGTTTTTAAGTCAAAAATAAAAAAGATAAATATTAAGTGACTTTTAAGTTAAAAATAAAATAAAAAGTAGGAGTACTACTTTTGGTTTAAGTCATTTCAAATTTATTTTAAGTTATTTTTTAACTTTGTCAAACGTTTCGAAAAGTTAAAAATAATTTAAAAAATAAATTTAACCAACTTTTAAGTCAATCCAAATAAACTCATGCGTTGTTGTCTTGTAAAGATAATTTTGTAAGTTCACATATTCTGGCAACTTTTAGAAATATGAAAATAATATTTGGAAATATAAATCAGATGAACATAGACTGGCCTATTTAGATAAACTTTAAAACTTATGTTGGAAAGTATTTTTTTTTTTTAGGAAAATAATTTTTGAGAGAAGGGGGAAAACTAATTTTTTAACTTTAAAAAACGCCTGTTATTACTCAAATACTTAAGAAGCCAAACAACCCGTTTGAACTGGTGAAAGGAGAATATAAAAGAAAGACTTTCATGCCATATCCTCTCATTTTGCTTGTTTAAACGGAAATCTTTATTATTTTTTTCATTCAAATATATGCATGTTACTCCCTTTGTTTCTTTTTAGTTATCATATTGTATTTTTAAAAAAGCTAATTTAACTAATTTTCAATACTAAATTAAATTAAATTATATTTATTTAATATTTTTAAAATAAAAATTTAGATATTCAAAAACTATATAAAAAGTATTACAAATTACCCTCTCTTTTTTAATTATATATATGGAAAAATTTCTGAAATAAATCTGAACTTTGACTGAAATTGCTATAACAATCCAAACTTTGGGCAGGACCTATTACCTCCGACACTATTTAATAGTGTATTTTAAAGATATATAAGTGCCTAGCTAGACAAGTTACTATTTATGATGATACAATATTTATGTTGTCCTGTGAGCACTTATATATTTTTAAAATACATTATTAAATAGTACATGGTTAATAGGTCATGACTAAAATTTGGAATTGTTATAATAATTTCAGTCAAAATTTGGATATAATTAAAATTCATATTATTTTAATTCTAGAAAAAGAAACTGTGTAAAATAAAAATGAACAGAGGGATGAGTATAGTTGAACAAAAAGATACATAAATGAGGCGATAATTGCTTGGTAAAGAACAAAAATGACAACAGCAATATTTGTTTCATATGGCCAAAAGTGTAAATATTAAAAGTACAAGGACTAGCTAGCGTTAGTGATTATTATTATTAGTATGAAAAATGGTCAAAATTACCCTCGAACTATTTGAAATAGCTCATATATACCCTTTAATTATGTTTGAGATCAAAACTACCCTTGTCGTCTATATTTTGGACTACAAATATCCTTAAAACGTTATATTTGCCATTAGAACTGACATGACAGTCCACACAGGCAGTCCAACATGGCAAAAATACTTTCCTCTCAATAATGTTGTTCTTCCTTGTTCATCCCTATCACAAAAAGAAAATCAAATATAATTCTTCTATTGTTCTTGTTTGAGTTGTTGTTCGGACTTTAGAACTCCAATTTCAAAGTGTGCTGAAGTTTGTTTGAGGTTGTGATTGCGTGTTGAAGGATCGAGTTTATTGTTGGTTTTGGGGTCATGCTTTCACAAAATCGATTTTTAGATTTTCAAGCTTTTAAGAACTCTTTCATATATTTTTTATATTTTTTTGAGATTTCAACTCAAATCTTCAAATATCAACAATCAAACTAAGAAATCAGTTGTTAAATATTAATTTCTAGCTTCAATTGCAATATCCAAGCAATTTTTAGTAACATTCAATTAAATCTCTTCAAATTTTTGCACTTCAAAAATCCAACAAAATCTAGAAATTTCTCACCAACAAGCTTTCAAATGAGTAGCTATTTTCGAGTTTCAACACAAAAAGAATGCCTTCAAGAGTTCTTCAACATCTTCAACCTTGAGAATTAAATTTTCGGTCTCAAATTCGATGACATAAAAAACTCAAACAATGAACTCGATCATTCAACACACAACTACTATCTCAAACGAACTTCAGCGCACTTTGAAATTGGAATTTCAAAGTCTGAACAATAACTCAAACAAGAACAATGAAAGAGCTATTTTTGATAAAAAAAAAAAAATTAAAAAAATTATGATAGAGATAAACAAGGAAGAACAACACATAATTGAGAGGAAGGGATTTTTGCCATGTTGGACTATGTAGGTGGACTGCCATGTCAGCACATATGACAAAATATAACATTTTAAGGATATTTATGGTTCAAAACAGAGACAACAAGAATAGTTTTGATCCCAAATATAAATAAAAGATATATATGAGCTTAACCCTTTTCCGTTATTAGTAAAAGATAAAATTTCATGTCAAAGGAATCAAGAACAATTATAAAAAAGAAGGCAAGATCCATCGGAAGACCACAAATATGTCAAATTATTCTAAAGAGCCTAATTACCTCAACATTCAAAATAAAATTATGAGGAAAAAAGATATAAATTCTAATTATATTTAATGGACTAATGGAAAATAAAACAAAGCATATTAGGATGACAGTCAGGGGCGTATTCAGGAGAGTATCATCGGGTTTTCGTGTATTCATGCTCCTCTCTCAAAATCATATATAGAAGTATTATATTTTTTTAAGAAATATTTAAATATAGATGTGTAAATCCACATTCAAAGTTCATATAATATCGTGTGATTATAATTGGATGCACCTCTCTATGTGAGGTTAAAAATTTGAATCTTTTATCTATCTTGTTTTATTTTCCTTTCTAAAATTGGATAGATAAAAAATATTTTGGACCTATAATTTTAAAATTTTAATATTTTAGTGACAAGAACTTAATTGTAAAACCAATTAAATTTATATCTTAAATCTACTTTTTCAAAACAATACTTTCAATCATTTCAAAATCATAAATACGCTTCTGATGATAAAATATATATGTATTGCATGACCAAAAGTGCAAATATAGTAAAAATAGAAGGGCTAGCTAGCATTAGTTATTAATCTCCCAAAACATAGTGGAATAGGATGAGACAAACTTTCATGTCAAAGGAATCAAGAACTATTATTTTTATTATAAAAAGATGCAAGATCCATTGGAAGACGACAAATATGTCAAAATTATTTAAACGACAGAGAGTAGAAGAAGGTGAAAATGGGAAGGGACTTTATTATAGCCTATCAAATAATTAACAATGGATGGGACTATATGAGACTGGGAGTATTGCAGCAAACAAACACATGTGCACCTACTTTGTGTAAGCAAGCCGTAAATATTTGATAATAATAGGGGCCATTGTCTTTTTATCAATATGAAGGGGCGGATAAATTATAATATGTGGAATCGGTAATTTTTGTAGAGAATAGCACAAGAAAAATATAATGGATAAGACCTTCTGCTAGCCCAAAATCGTTAACTAAGATCGAAAAATTCAATTAAAGAAGAGGAAGCTAGAAGGTTAAAGGAAGAATTTGGAAAGAAGAATCTTGTAATTGAAAGAAGACTCTTTAATTGGATTTGTTTTTTTTTGTTTTGTTTAGACTACTCTATGATTTTCTACAAAATATCATCTCTAAAATATCTACAAGAAAGTTCTAGTGAACTTATATTCTAGCAATTTCTCTAATATATCTAGATATTTCTTCAAGACAATTTCTCTAGAATATCTAGATATTTCTTCAACATTTTTCTATGTTTCTACACTACGATATTCTAGAGAAATCTATGTTATTCAAAAAATCATCTTTAACTTTTTTTCACACTCCCCCTTAAAGTGTTTTTTTGAAACTACCCCACACTTGTCGTGGAAGAACTCAAACGAAGCTTTGAGCCACGCCTTGGTGCAAATCTCAGCAATTTCTCCGGATTCCTCTTGCTTCTTCAAATGATAAAGATTCTTCATCGTCAGTTGATCCAGGTAGATTATCTCCTTGTTGAGTTCTCACACTCCCCCTTTCTCTTAACTTCTCAATAATTATATTAACCAAAGAAACACTATCAATTTCCTAGGAAGTCTCAACACCAACATAGGATCCACTTCCATAATCTCTTATCATGTCCTCGATAATTTTTTTAGTAGCTTCCGAGCTTTCAAAGATCATATTGTTTGCCTCTGAGACTTCAGTAGTAGCTTCTTCCTCTATTTGATCTCTATCTTCTCTCTGCTGCCAGTGTTTGATCTAAGCTAGTGATTGACCTCAATATGACAGATGATTGACCAGATACTTCAACTTTCAATACATTTCCGTCAATGCTTTCTTTGTTAAGGTCGCCACTAGCACATATACTTTTAGATATTGCATGTTCAGGATTTCTTCGATAACAACTACCATATCACCACTATAAACATCTTCAGAAGTTTCTTGCTTCATACTGATGACATTATTGTCTTGCTCCTCCACGTGATCGACCGTATTATATTTTGAATCCTCGATCCAGTCTCTTTCAAGATTAATGAAAATCATGGCATCTATTGTTCGAGCCTCAGCTACTAAGAACTTTTCCCACTCTTCTTCTTCTTCAGCAGCAGCAACCTTTTGATCCATATTACTTTCCTTGGCTCAGCAATATCTTTTTATGTGTCCTATTTTTTCACATCGATAGCATCTGGGAAGCTTCTTACCATAATAATTAGAAGGTTCTTCCTTCTTTCCAGGCGAACTTGAACCACATGATATTTCATATTGCAACATATCTCTTGATTAATTTTCCTTTAAAGTTCCTCTTGTCGGCTACAAGAGCATTGCCTTCTCCTTCGACAAATACACCAATCAATTGTTTGTCTAGTAATTTTCGTGACGATAACAAATTTTCAAATTCCTCCAAGGATGGATATTGAGTCCATTCTTGAAGTGATGACACAAATGGAATATATTCAGGTTTCTGACCACGAATGACTATTCTTCTTATTCATTCTTCAGAGATAGCCTCGTTCGGAGTCAACAAAGATATCTCAAAACATAAGTTCTTAATCTTTAGAAAATACTCGGCGATAGAAATATTACCTTGAGTGGTGTTGGACAATTCATTTTTCAGTTACATTCATTCTTCTTGTTGAAAAACTGATCGAGGGTCTTCCATATTTCATAAGTTGATTTACATCTTATAATATGATTTAATAAACCAGAGGAGATTGTCCTTTTTAGAATGAACTCCACCTTCTCATTAATCTGCTTCCACTTCTTGTATGCACTGCTATTTTCCGGTCCATCAACAGGAGGACTTGTGTTACTCCCATTCACAGCATCCCACAAATCCTTGCCCACAAGGTATGATTCCATACATGTTTTCATATCTTGTAATTGGACTGATTCAACAACTCCATCCCCAGCCCATTAACACAACCGCTTAAATTCATCTACACAAACTAGTTGAATTTATCAACAACCCAATCTTGAAATAACACCACAAGCCAATCTACGACTATGGCTCTGATACCATGTAGAGAATAGCAGCAGAAAAGTATAATCGATGAGACTTTCTACTAGCCCAAGATTATTAACTAAGATCGGAAGATTCAACTAAAGAAGAGGAAACTAGAAGGTTAAAGGAAGAATTTGGAAAGAAGAACTTTGTAATGAAAAAAGACTCTTTAATTGGATTTGTTTTTTTTTTTTTTTTTGAAATAACACCACAAGCCAATCTACGACTATGGCTCTGATACCATGTAGAGAATAGCAGCAGAAAAGTATAATCGATGAGACTTTCTACTAGCCCAAGATTATTAACTAAGATCGGAAGATTCAACTAAAGAAGAGGAAACTAGAAGGTTAAAGGAAGAATTTGGAAAGAAGAACTTTGTAATGAAAAAAGACTCTTTAATTGGATTTTTTTTTTTTTTTTTTTGGTTTAGACTACTCTATAATTTTGTACAAAATATCATCTCTAAAATATAAGTTCTAGTGAACTTATAGTCTAGCAATTTCTCTAGAATATCTAGATATTTCTTCAAGATTTTTCTGTGTTTCTACACTAGGACATTCTAGAGAAATCTATATTGTCCAAAAAAACCATCTTTAACTTTTCTCACAATTTTTATAGGAAAAATATATTTAATTATGTCTTGATTTTCTAAAATAACAATTATTTTGAAATATCTAGCTATTTATTACAAGAATAACAAGTAAAATGGTTCGGATAGAATACTTCATGAACACTAGTTTAGTCTCTCGATATTTATAACTGCCGATGAAATGAGCATAAAATTCCTTCCAAATGATTGTACATAAAGAAGTTTTCGCAAAGAGAATGAAATGTTAAATGTTTCTTCGTGTCCCTCTAAAGTGAACATATGGTGAAAAATCTCTATGTATAGTTAGTTAGATGATCGTATTGGATAAAGTATGCTATTAGTTTAGATTCTACCAGATGAATTTAATCTTAATGGTTGACATCAAATCATTGCTAGATTACTTTAAAATAGTGATGATATATATCATGATAGGAGTTATGATCGGGAACAAATTCAGCCTCCATCTGCCTACTTAATTATGGGCTTGTCGTATGAGGCTTGTCTAATACGGTTTATATTTTTTGTGTGATTGTGAGTTATTGCACAGTGAACAAGGTAATCACATAGTGCTCACCCGATGAACCGAAAATGTGACAAAGATTGTGGGTTCGCATGAGGTTTTCCAAAAAAAAAATGTTGGGAGTTATTTTTTTAACAAAAAAGTAAAATCATTTTTTGGGATATTATCTCTAATTCCAAATGTTATTTAACGACGAAACTATATATAGTTGACTTCAATTATTGAAAGTAAGGATCCATTTGGCTATGAGATTATTTTTTGCGAATTTATTTTTCACTTTATTTGAAAATAAGTGTTTGATCATGAAAATTTTAAATTGTATTTGAAATTTGAAAAACACTGATCAAAATCTTGTTCACTTTCACTATATTGTTTTTTTTTTCAAATTTTTCCTTAATTTTTTTTATTCTTATAAAAATGACCCTATTTAAATTGTATTTCATATTTAATCTTATTTAATATTTTTAACGAAAAAATACATTCAAACAATCGTTATTATTTGTAAAAGTTATGTTTACAACTCCACTCTAAGGGGGTGAGTTCGAGTCATCAATGGAGAAAAAGCGTGAGAGCTCCCAAGGAGGGGTTAAAAAAAATATAACTTCGTATTCAATTTCAACTTCAATAATTTTAAATAAATTGAAAAAATATACTTATAATATTATGTAATAACTTGTATATGGTATCTAATCTATGACTTAATGTAGCTATTCATTTTGAGATATTACTCCTTTAAAATAGATTTGATTGTATATTTCATGTAAATTAGTCAAGTTGAGTAATTTTGCTAGTTTTTAGAAATTGCGGGTGTAGATCATATTTAAAAAAATATATTCAAATTCTAAATATTACTTGCAAAAACTATAATCAAACACAACTCCAACTTTAAAAAACTTAAATAAAGTAAAAAATATTTAATTTTCATGGTAAAAAAACTCCCACTAAATAAGTTTCTTTGCATCCGTAATAAATGATAAAAGAATAGGTGAATGCGTTTTCCCATTGTATGTTTGACTTGACGTTTTTTTATCCAAAGAAAAAAAAAATGATATACTCAATTTGAATGTTTGGTGTTTATAATCGGATATATGTAGATAAGCCAAGCCTGAGCCCAAAACTATATTGACTAAATTTTTGTTTTAGTTCAAACAAATCAAAATTGCCCTACACTCCATTCATATAGCTTGGTGAGTTGAAAGCCTCCTTACCATTTGAGTATTCGTATAAGTTCTTATAAGGAGCAATTTCAAACAAGAATATCTTCTAAAATATGAATATTTATGTCTCATTACCCACTATGTTAAAGGCCTTAAGAGTCTTCATTCCAACACCACAGACCATTCGTAAACTTGAGTTCCGCATAAAAAGTTATGATCATCTTATTAGAGACACTCCTATCTGCTAGGTTCCCACGATTTGGCTCGCAAATTGTGGGATAGCCCACGAATCAGGAGATTGACTCATGTGATTGATCTAGAGAGTGGCAAAAAGCCACCTATAGCCCACAACTTGGCCCACAAATCATGGGACAGCCCATGAGTCACGGGGTGGTTCCTGGAACACCGTTTCTATAAATTTTAAACATATTTTAGGGGTACTTTTGTCCTTTTCTTTCTTTCTCAAGCCTATGCCACAAATTTTTAATATCATTTAGGAAAGTATATCAGATTTATCACTCAGTTATCTCCTATTCTTCGCTCTTAACTCCCAAACTTAAAATAGACCTCAAGACTAGCTCAAATTAAGGTTCCAGTCACGTCCTGCACCAGAACTCTTGTTCTCTCATGTATGTAAGGCTTCAATGAGATTATCCTTTCACTCGCATGCCAAAATTGTACTTTCTTTCAAAAAATTACTACATAATGTATAGAATTCAAGCAAGGGCATTACTCAATTTATGTTATTCCATCATAAGTTTTTGTTTCTGATTGATTACTTGTTTTTAAACCTTATTGAATCAGTTCAACATGATTTCAATAGTTTCTTTAACCTTAATAATTTTCAAGCCTGAATTTCGCATGGCACAAGTTTCAATTTTAGCATAAATTACTTGAAAGATGATTTTGAACAAAGTCTCACACTTGATTTAGACTAATAAATAATTTTATTTATTTATGATTATATCGGTATATACAGATTATTTTAGAAGAAATATTTAGCACGAAGAGGAAATGAGTTTAGAAAACTCACGTCCTCTAAATATGTGTCACCATAAAATTTAATCAAACCGTCAATAGTCGGCTTCTATAATCCAAGAGGCTTAATAGTGAGTCCACATTAGACAGACATGTTCTATATACTAGCAAGGTATAGGCAAACCTCCCAACTTGGATTATACGTTGACAACTTAAGCTCACATGATATTTGTTAGTTGTAAGAAACTCCCCACTAAAAATATCTTAGAGTAGCAGTTTTAGATGTGTTTTTAACTCAAAGCTATAGAAATAGATTTACTTTTACAAACTTTAAGAGCAGATTACTAAATGATCTTTATACACTGATTTGAAGATGTTCCTTTATCCATTCCATATATTCATGATTATCGAAACTCATTAGTCATTGAAAGCTTGTTCCTATCATAAATATTTTATGTTTAGTGTCACCTTACATACAAAGTACACTTCACATACTAATCACATACTTTATTCTGTTTTGTATCCTATAATGATGTAGATTCAGGTGTTCACTATCAAATTCACGGATAGATAGGTTACAACTTTTCTATTCAACATTTGGTGTATCCTCATCATTCCAGGACTTCACGGAGTAGTCAATAGTTAAAATATTATTTTATACAGTATTTGCTTTTGAGGGGGGCCATGCCCCAACAAACTTATTTCATTTCATTCCAGTCAGTAAAGGTTTTATTTTAGACATTAGTTGTTCAATTTTTTCATGAATTGTCAGTCATTTCATTCAATTATACATTAAGTATTTTAACCTATTAGTTATGTTTTAGCTTCCACTTGCAATTCATAGAGTGTTAGTTTAATCACTAGCAACATGCCAGTATTAAGGATCTGGTTGTGATCCCTTATGATCCTAAATATCGGTCACGCGTTGGATGTGGACTCAAGTCATGATAGAATTAAATTTGTAATTGTGTTTAAGTAAAGTGTTAGTGTGTGAGTTGAGGTTTTGTTAAGTATAAGACTAGAGTTATTAGTCATATCTGAGTAAAATAGTTGGAATAAACTAATGTGTTTGGGGGGCATTGGGGTGCATTCCTTTGATTATTAAGTTATAATCTATAAACTCTATTGAAATTTAGTGAAGATTGCCAAAAATCCTACATATTATAAGTGATGATTTTTACTACCTTAAGCAAGGAGATTTTCCACGATACATCTATGTGTTCTTTACTTTGTCACATATTCTTAGTTATAGTTGTTGAACCTAATTCAACCATATGATAACTATCACCTAATTGGATAGTTGGTTAGGGTGATAAAGTATTTCAATTGGCATCATAACAAAGGTTTTTCATCTAAGGATAACTTCTTGAAAAGTATTTAAATGGCAACACAACCAACTGTTCAAGAAGGATAGTCCACTATTGGACCACTTTTTATCAATGAAAAGTATGGGAAAGAACTGGATGCAAGACTATCTCATTGGAGAATATCATAACTTGTAAAACGTCGTACTGGATAGACCTAATACTTATAAAGTTGAGCGAGGATGGAAAGTGGGGGGGGGGGGGGGTTAGTAGAGTAGTCACTGATAAACCTACAATAATAATTAGAAAGTCCAACAAAAGATCTAAGTTCAGTTATCTTCATGAGTGCCTCCCCTCTTGGATACTTTACACCTATCTAACAACATGTTCCAAGAAGTTTACCTACTGCTGGGCAAACTCACACTTCTCATGTTTGATGTAAAGCTCATTTTTCCACGGGACCTGGAAAACCTTATGCAAGTCCTCAATATGCTCCTTTTAAGGTATTGTTGTAGATGGCTATGTCATCTAGGTACACTAATATAAACTAGTCTAGGTAAGGATGTGAGATCTTGTTCATCAACGTGCAAAGGGTCACAGGTGCATTGGTTGAGCCACCAACCACTCATAGGCTTTATATCTCAACACACACATCATTTTTGGCTCATCCCCTTCCCCTATGCAAACTTGATAGTAACCATTTTGAAGATCCATCTTGGTAAAGTGCTTGGCATGTCCCATTCTATTAGACAAGTCATCAATAAGAGGGATAAGATTTTTGTTCTTTATGATCACTTTATTAAGCGCTCGATGTTCTATGCATAAGTGTAATTCCATCTTTCTTCTTTTGAAACAAGACTAGAGCTCCATAGGGTGCTTTAGATGGGGAATATGACTGGAGCTCCATAGGGTGCATAAGTGTAATGACCCATCTTTCTTCTTCTACCTCTTGTGCATCACAAACGCCTTTGAACATTGATAGCTTAGGAGCCTCAGTCTTGGCCTCCTTATCTTTGTTGGATGTCGTGGATCCTCCAGCTTCAATTTGTTCCTCGAGCTCTTCCATCTTGGACTTCATGGTCTCAATCGTGCTTAATGCTTCCATAACTTGACAATTCAAGAAAGTGATGGTTTCCTTCATTTTCCAGTTTCACATGCTTATGCCCATTCAATTCTTTTCGAATGTTGTCATTTTCCTCAAGGGTGAAGTCCTTAAGAGTCTTGATCTTTTCATCGACCTCTTTGAAACTTTTATCAAAAATCTCCACAGGTTACCTTGTAGTGTCAATCTTCACGATCCATTCTATTCCAGGCGTGACATCTGTGGGCAACTCCACATGTTCGTCATTACTCTCTTTAGTAGTCGAAGGTGAGGGAATGTCAGTGCTTCTCTTGATGTTGGGTCAGACAACAATTAATCATTTTTTTTTATCATTCTTTCTCTTATTCCGGTGTTTCTTCCCAACATCTTGTTTGACATTGGCGGTGCTAGCAGCGCTAATGTCTCTCTTGTTTGTCATTTTCTAATATTAACCTTTGTTGTGACACCATGTTATCACAGACTTAGACTTTCACTAAGCATACTATGTGTCACTTGACAACATGTTCACAAATTTTTCACAATTTTGCAAGCTCAAAGTAAGATTTTCAATACTAGATCGGTAAGAGAATGTTGAACTAAAGAAAGACACAAGAGGATTGCTTAAGAAAACTTTTATATTGCTCAATACTTGAAAGATTTGCTTGATGGTTTTACAAATGAATGTTTTTCTATTAATTTATACTACTTATCCAGGGGTTAATAGATAAATAATAATATTGTTATACAAGTTCCTAAATATTTACAAATAAGTCTTTTTTTCTAAAATACTCTACATAACTAGAAGATTCAAAGGACCTCATATGCAAATCCATGAAATTCTAAAGTTTTCCAATGAATTCTCCATATATCTCTAGAATATTCCCCCAAGAACTACTCTTCTTCCAATGGAAGTCTTCCACTTGGATAACTTTATGTCACATGGTGCCTAGGTGGTATGATGATGTGGTGGTTCATCACACCAAGCTCCGGAAAGAGCTTCATTATCCATCACTCTCAAGTTATTTTTGAACCAAACAATGTGATTTTAGCATACTTTAACTTAAAAGAGGGTTGATTTACTTTTGAATACAATAATTGGCTCAATTAGAATAAACCACATGATTATTTTAAAAATTGAATAAAATCATTAAAGTGTTAATTTAAGGAAGAAATTATATAATATGGCAAACATGTGAAGGTGATATTACTATACACAATTATAGTTTTAAAAAAATACACTTTATAGCTATAATTAGGGTTTTATCATAATAAAAATATCCTCGGTCGCTCGCTCTCCTCCTCCTCCTCCTCCTCTTCCTTTCTCTGTAATTGGCAAAATATAATTGTATCAGATATGTATTTATAATATAAATACAGATCATGTGATAGTGATACAAATACAAATGGAACCGTCAACTGTATAAACTATTTGCAGTAATACAAATCAAATATTTCAAGAATACATATTTTTGTCTCTAATTTCAAAATACAAATAATTTATTTCAATGATAAATTTTTCAAGGCAACAGAAGGTAACATATACAAATATAAATACAAACATATAAAGCAACAAATACAAACACAAGCACATGGTAACACATAAATACAAATACACAAGATAACATATAAATACAAATACAATATTAATATAATTATATTCGTTGATATAAATTGTATTAGTTAATATACTTAACCTAATACAAATGATTTATACAACTTGATATAATTATATTTATTGAATAAATACAATTGACTTGTATTCACAAATAATTATATTCGAGATTCAACAAATATAACATGTATTCAACCTCTCTCACTGGCCTCTTTCCTTACTTAACGTACGTGTCTTGTCCTTCATACTGAACACACCTGGGACAATGAATTAAGGGTGATAGAAAAGTTTCAAAATTAAATGTAGGTGACTCAAGTCTTAATTATTGGGTAGGGGTGACAACTTTTAAATTAGGGATTAAGGGGATGAATTTTTCATCCCCAAGTTTTTTATTTTACATTTTGGTCCATTTTATATAAAACATTAATAATAAAAAAATGGAGGGAAAAAATGACATCAACTACTCACAACTCCTTTTTTCCTTTTTCTGTCTCTTACCTATTCTTTCAGTGTTGTTGCTCTTCTTCTTCTTCTTCTTCTTTTTCATCATCATTCTTTTTCTTCTTCTTGTTCATTATTATCTTCTTCTTCTTTTTGCTCATCTTTTTCTTCTTCTTTCTTGTTCACCAACTTCTTCTTATTTTTATTGTTTGTCGTAACATTCACATTGTTGGAAATGCAGCTATTGGATCAAATTTCATTTATATTTTACTGAGCATTACTTCATAAGTGATTTTAGTAAGTAAATTAATGGTTTTTAATCTACTTTTTCATTTGGATATTTTGAGTGTTTCTTCAATAATTTACAATCGCGCATCCAACAGGTAAGTCATCTGTTGCAACATATGTTTTATCTGTTGGATACATATTACAGTATCAGACCAAGTTGGGATAGAACCAAAAGCTTGTCCCAACAAATTAGTCATTTATTGCAACAGATAAGTCATTTGATGCACCAAATGACTCATCTGTTGCAACAGATGACTTACCTATTGGATACATATTATAGTACTAGGCTAAACTGGGACAAAACCAAAAAGTTTGTCCAAACATGTAAGTTATATATTGAAACATAGGAGTTACCTGTTGCAATAGATGACTCATTTGTTACAACAATTGACTTACATGTTGGATAGACTTTTGGTTTTGGACATGTATCCAACATGTGAGTCACCAGTTGCAATAAATGAGTCATGTGTTGCAATGGATGACCTACTTGTTGCAACATATCACTGACTTGTTGGGACAATAATTGTACATATGACTTTTTAACCGTATATAGTCACTCAACTTTACTATACAATAGTTATTAAATAGTTTAATAAATTCTTTTAGGTACCATTAATGGAAGAATCAATAATAATAGTTGTTGACTGTTATGGTAATAAATTGAGAAGAACAATCTTGTATCTCATTTTTATAATGCAGCGAAAGCGTACAAAGAGTTGAGTTCTATGACCATTTCAATCAAATAAGCGATATGGTACCCAAAACAGCTGAACATCTCGAACCAGTTGGATTTCATAGATGGAGAATGGCATTTTGCCCGAGAAAAAGGTACAATATTATATATTGAGTATCTTGTTTGATTTATTATAATTATATATCTTATTAAGTTATTTTTTGTATAGGTAAAATATTATGACGTCAAACATTGCTAAATCCGTGAATACAATATTTGAAGTTGAAAGAGAATTTCCTATATCGTCGCTTTATTTGGTGAAATAAATATGAGATTTGAAAATTATTTCACGAGAGACGTATGGAGTTGGTCAACTCAGGAAACAAACTTGTTTCTTCAATGTGTAAAAATATTGACCCAAGCAGGAAACAAACTTGTCTCCTCCTTATGTTGACCCAAGCAAACCGGGAAAAAGGTGAACGAAAAGGAGGCGTGGAGTCGGAAAATCATTTCCAATAAGAAAAAATAAGTGTTCAATATGTAAAAAAATTGGCCACAAGAGAACTATATGTCCGGTTCAAAATGCTCCATAATTATTGTAATATTGAAATAGCTATATTGTTTACTTAGTTATAAATCTGATAATTTTACTTCATTTTTGTTGATTATGTATGTTCATATTTATTATATAAAATATATTAGTTATGCTCATCCGATCTGTTGCAATAGATAACCCATTTGTTGAAAATAATCAAATAAATATGATTATTTGTTGCAACAAATATAGAAATTTGTTACAATAAATGTCTAACATGTATTATTTGTTAGATGATCCATCAGTTGAAAATAATCAAGTATATATGCCTATCTGTTGCAACAAATGATTCATTAGTTGCAGCGAATGATTCATCTGCTGCAGCATATGAACATCAGTTGCAACATATGAGCATATATGCTTGATCATTTTCAATCGATTATATATATATTTGATATGAAATGCTTCATTAGTCCATGATTAGTGATAA
>NW_006239190.1:176596-179415 GCF_000226075.1 Solanum tuberosum | reverse complement strand
TTATATATATATATATATTTGATATGAAATGCTTCATTAGTCCATGATTAGTGATAAATAAAGCTAATTAATTATAATTACATTCGAATTAATAAGTTCAATTACATTTTCAATGCATTATAGAGTAATTACATGATTAACTAATTGTATTTGTCTTAAATAAAGTGATCAATTGATTAATTTGATATGAAATACTTCATTAAACCATAGTTAGTGATAAATAAAGTTATTTAATTATAATAACTTTCAATTTATAAGTTTAATTGCAATCTCAATGCATTATAGAGTAATTACATGATCAACTAACTGTATTTGTCTTAAATAAAGTGATCAATTGATTAATTTGAATGCTTTATTAATCCATAAATAATAATAAATAAAGTTATTTAATTATAATAACTTTCAATTAAGAAGTTCAATTACAATCTCAACGCATTATAGAGTAATTACATGATCAACTAACTGTATTTGTCTTAAATAAAGTGATCAATTGATTAATTTGATAAAATTCTTCATTAATTCATAATTGGTGATAAATAAAGTTGTTTAATTATAATTATCATTCAATTAATAAGTTCAATTACAATCTCAATGCATTATAGAGTCATTACATGATCAACTAACTGTATTTGTCTTAAATAAAGAGATCAATTGATTAATTTGATATGAAATGCTTCACTAATTCATAATTAGTGATAAATAAAGTTATTTAATTATAATTACCTTTCAATTAATAAGTTCAATTACAATCTTATTGCAAAATAAAGTAATTATATGATCACTTAACTGTATTAGTCTTAAATAAAGTGATCAATTGATTAATTTAATATGAAAATGATATTTAAAGTTATTTAATTATAATTAACTTTCAATTAATAAGTTCAATTACAATCTCAATGCATTATAGAGTAATTAAATGATCAACTAACTGTAATTGTCTTAAATAAAGTGATCAATTGATTACTTTGATATGAAATGTTTTATTAACCCATAATTAGTGATATATAAAATTATTTAATTATAATTATCATTCAATTAATAAGATCAATTAAAATCTCAATGCATTATAGAGTAATCACATGATCAACTAACTGTAACCTTTTGCAACAGATTATAACCTACTGCAACATATGTGTATATTTTCTTGATTATTTCCAACATATGAGTCATCTGTTGCAACATGTTATAATTTATTGCAATAAATATTGATTGTTTTCAATATATATGACATCTACTGCAACAAGTAACTCATAAACTATTGCAATAGATCATAACTTGTTACAACAGATGAGCATATACAAAATATTGTCATCAACAATTAAATATTATTAATAAAATATGATAAGTGTTCATAAATTACAGTCCATATCAGATTCTTCAACTTGCACAATAAAATTTATGATAAAATAGCTGAACATCTATTAAATATAAAACATTCTCATCAGAAATTACAAAATATGTTTAACAAAATATGATAAATGTTCATGAATTACAATCCATTTCAGATTCTTCAACTTACAAAATAGAATCCATGATAAAATAACTAAAAATTTATCAAATATAAAATAGTATTTTTTTCAATTTTTCTCCTCTTAATCTTCAATGGTGTGAATGGCTCTGGAAGGGGTGAATCCACCATATATACCACCAACATCATCAACATGTTCACCACCACTTTTAGCACCAACATCACCAATATCAACATTAACATTAACATCAACATCCACTGTAGGGTCTGATTTTGTGTCAATGATTCCTAGAGTTAAAAAAAATGGCATTTGCAACTCTTGCTCTATGGGGACAAGTCAGGGATGCACAATCTATAAACAAAAGTAATTTATATTTAAACTAATTCGTAAATTATAATAGATAAAATACTTAATGTAATATTTACCTATATATTGTATTACCATCAAATGACCCATCTGTTGCAATAGATGAACCATTTGTTGGAATAAAGCAAAACAGTAGCAAACGATTAAATTTTTATTCAACAGATGACCCATTTGTTGCAATAGATGGACCAACGAGAGAAAAACAATACCAATCATTGAATTTTCTTCTAACATATTATCCATTTATTGCAGCAGATGGTCATTTGTTGGAAGTAAGTGAAACAGAAGCAAACAATTAAGTTTTGTTCTAATAGATGACCTATCTGTTGCAACAGATGGGTCATTTGTTTGAAGAAATCAAAACAGTACCAAACATTAAGTTTTCTTCAAATAGATCATCCATCTCTATTGCAATTGATGGGTCATCTGTTGGTCGAAAGCAAAACAATAGCAAACTCGTATGTTTTCTTCCAACAGACGACCCATCTATTGCAATAGATGACTCATCTATTGCAACAGATGAGTCATCTATTGCAATATATGGGTCATATATTGAAAGAAAATTAAACGAAATCAAAACAGATGATCAGTTAATTTAAGTAAAAATTATTCTATAGAAGATTACTATATAATAAAGAGGATTGAAGAGATCAACATAATTCATTTTTGTGTTATTCTTAGCAGAAAACCACCTAAGATGTCACGCCTCGAGCTACCCCCAAGACGCGGACACGGGACCTAGGACCACAAGTTATCCCAAGCTAACCCTGTTGGCATGATCATGAGCATACTAAAGATAATAAACTGATGCGGAAGCTAAATCATAAATAACATGAAAGGATGGGGAATACCCATATACTATAACTGAGATAAATGAAAACTGATGAGTTTAATACAAAGAAGATATTAACTCAATACTAAGCTGAATCTAACTATGTCTGAAATAAGCCTCTAAACTGACTAGAAATGTTGGGACATGCCCCA
>NW_006239190.1:165060-174974 GCF_000226075.1 Solanum tuberosum | reverse complement strand
TCTGCCCAATAGGGCTTCACTAAAATGGGCATAACTTTTCACTCGGAAGGATTCAATTATCTATCTTACCATAGGTTATGGGATACACAATTCATTTTGTGCTAAAAGTTATGACCATCTGAAGTTGACCCATCATAATTTTCAGCTAACTGGCTGCTGAACCCTCATCTACGGTTGCCATCCACGGACCGTGGATCGAACGACGGTCCGTGCTGGTCGACCGTAGTTATGTCAGAGGGCTGGTAAAGGGGGGTCTCGATCCACGGACATAAACCACGGACCGTGGTTTGATCTACGAACCGTGGGTCTGTCCGTGAGTCGGGACTTAGCCAATTTTTCTGAGCTAGTTTGGAGAGGAGTTTCAGTGGTGAACCACGAACCACCAACACGGGCCGTGGTCTGACCTACGGTCCGTGGATGGAAACCGTGGGTTGCACCTTCAACTTCTCAAAATCTGTATTTTTGGTCTGTTTCTGATACGGGGTGTTACATAAGAATCCTTGGTTGAGATAAAATATTGCTTTAAATGCCCAAGCCTAATAGTGTATGCCCAACACATCATCTGTTTGTGGAATGACTTGTTCAGCGAGTTCCTTTAATGGTGGTTGTACTTTAGCTATTCTACTTGATTTATCAAAAGTGATTCACTTGTTTTTCTTTTGGAAGTCATTTTATCTACAAATAGAAAAAATGTTAACAAACAATTTGTGCATCATTAGAAAGTTAAATTAGAGGGGGCAATTGAAAGTGTTTTTGGTATATTTCGGCAAGCATGCACCTAAAGGCAATCACCACACAATCATTTAGTACGAACAAGTTAACACACGAATTTAGGCATGTAGTTATTTATTTATTTAATAAGATCGTGTAAGGATTATGAGCTCTCTTGTTTCACTATCTCAAATACAATGACAATTGGCAAAGGTATTCACCAAAATCCTTTCTAGTGTCAATACCCAAAGTCAATAAAAGAACGAACCAACATGGTTACCTTACTTGTCTATGATTAACTTTAAAAATAAAATCAAGTGAATCTCAATTATTTAAATTTGTATTCCACATGAATCAAAATTAGAGTAAAATATGCACTAAAATAACCACAGAAAATTGGATCAAAACTCCATCAGAAAATTGACCAAAACTTACCAAATTAGCTGTAAAAACAGCACCAAAATAGCTTTGAATGGACAAGACAACAAAAACTATATTAGAACAACACTAAAACAGCAAGAACTGAACAAAACTGATATCAAAACAACCACAAAAATTTAACCAAAATTGCATCAAGACAACAACAAAAACTGCACTAAATCAACTATCAAAATTGAAAAAAAATTTGCAGCAATATCTACACTAAACCAATAGCCAAAACTTACCAAAACTGCAGCAATATCTAGACTAAACCAACAACCTAAACTGACCAAAATTGCACTAAAGCATCTGCTTAAACTACAGCAAGCAACAAATACTATACAAAAGTGATAATAAAAAGGCCCTAGATAACATTTTGATAAACTAAAAAGAATGAAATCAATAAATAAAACTTAACAACGATTTGTTCATTCCAGTATTTCTTTAAAAAAAAAAGAACTAAAACCCCTAAAAAAATTTTAAAAATAAAGCTTTACCCACAAATCAATGTTCCCTTGGTTGGTTAGAATAGATGAATCGGAAGTTGAAAAGTTAGGCGTCGAAAGTTGAAAGTTGTCGAAGAAACTGGTTGGAAGAACGGAGCAATTTCAATTTTTTGAGAAGATCATCGTCTGCCCAGCCGAGAGAGAGAAGAACGTGTTTGAGAGAGAGGGAGTGAAAAGTTTATTTATTTAGTGTGTGGATTGTTTTGTATTTATAAAAAGATTATAAGTTTTTGAAAATATTAATTGAATCCCCAATTAATTTAATCAACTATTTAAATGTCTTTGACCTTTGTTTCGTCAACATTGTCACCAATAGTTAATCCAAGACTTAAAATACCTTTCCTTCAATTTTCTCAACACACCTTGGGTATCTGGAGTGCATAAGAGAAGATACTGGGAAGAAATGGAAGCTCTACTTGTAAGAAAACTGGGCGACCCAACTCTGCCACCAAATGCCTCGGAGAATCCATCACTCGATCTCTCAACCTCCCACCCTATTCCTAATTTGGAATCGCCAACCTCCGTTAGAGTTCGAATCAAAGCCACCAGCTTGAATTTCGCAAATTATCTCCAAGTCCTTGGCAAATACCAAGAGAAACCCCCTTTACCCTTCATCCCTGGCTCCGATTACTCCGGTGTTGTTGAAGCCGTTGGCCCTAATGTCACTAAGTTCAAAATTGGAGACCACGTTTGCTCTTTTGTTGCCCTTGGCTCATTTGCTCAATTCATCGTCGCCGATGAATCCGACTTGTTAGTTCTTCCTTATCTCTCTTCTGTAGAAAGCTAGTTTATTTAACAGTTTTGGAATGATCTCAATTAGTAGTGAAATGATTTGGGCCCAATTGAACGGAATGTCAATGTATTTGGATGAGTTACATAATCCAATTTAACTAGTTTGAATTGAGGTGTAGTTAATTGATTGACTGATTAAACAATTGAAATTAGTGTAGATTGTGTTTGGTACTTGGTGCATATATATTTCAAAATACACTAAAACTTGCTAAAAATGGGAAGGGTAGCCGATTGGTCTTTGTATATGATACAAACTAGATGTTCTCTTTTCTGTTTTGATTCAATGGTTCAAAAAGTGTATTAACTTTGTTTTGTAATTGAAGGTTTCAAGTACCTGATGGATGTGATCTAGTTGCAGCTGGTGCACTTCCTGTTGCATATGGGACATCACATGTGGCTCTGGTGCATAGAGCGCAGCTGCGTCCCAAACAGGTATGTCACCTTCCCTGTTTGGGCAGAAAAGGCTTATGCCATTTTGTTTATAATTTATTGTTTATACACCTGAAAGCATGCGACGTATATTGGTTACACGTTGTAGGTTTTACTGGTACTTGGAGCAGCTGGAGGCGTTGGGCTCTCGGCAGTACAAATTGGGAAGGCTTGTGGTGCGACAGTTATTGCAGTGGCTAGGTACTTGTAGATTCTTATGTGTACAAGAAAGTTGGTTTAAGTTTTTTTGTACTAAAATTATCCTTGTCTTGTCTGTTGAATCTTAGGGGAAATGAAAAGGTGCAGTTTTTGAAATCTTTAGGTGTTGATCATGCAGTAGACTTGAGCAGTGCAAACGTCATTGAAAGTGTCAAGGGCTTCCTGAAGTCAAGAAAGCTCAAAGGGGTTGATGTCTTGTATGATCCAGTCGGTGGGAGGCTTACAAAGGATAGCTTAAAGCTATTAAATTGGGGGGCACAAATTCTGGTTATTGGATTTGCAAGTGGGGAAGTACCTGTCATCCCAGCCAACATTGCGTTGGTGAAGGTATTGCCTCTAAGCACCCTAGTCTTTTTTCCCTTTTACCCATTTGGTTCTTTCCTTGTAATGCATTTGATTGTACAAGAAATGTTAGTGCTCAATAAAAATGTATTACTCTAGTTTGTTAGATTCTTACCAAGATGTATCACTTCAGTTAATGAAATTCCTCTTCCACTGCAAATTGATGTCCTATGTTAGTTCACTTTGGAGTTGAGAAGGCTTCTTAAATCCGTAATGTTAAATTGTGAAATCTGTAAGTCCCCTCTTTGTTGTCTTGGAATTGAATGGGTATAGAACAGTAGTGAAAATGGTCTTGATGGTTATGTAGTATGTGAAGCAGGTATATTGGGGACACAGGTTAAAGAGTTGAAAAGGCTATTAAATAGTTATTGGAGTTCCATTTTCAAAATAATAATAGTAATAATTATTGGAGTTTGTTGTTTAATTCGGTTTGTAGGATACATGCTATATCATGGATTAAGTTTGAACTCGTGAAGCCTGTGAATTGTTGTTATCAGACTCGTCTATGCATGTGATTCAACTTTATATGTGCTTCAGCTACCATTGTTGGTTACTAGTGCAGCAATTTGTTGAGTATTTTCATTTCCAAGTAAAGATCTTCTAACGATACAATGATACATGCATAGATTGCGTTATTCTTAGATCCCACACAAGTTTGTCTCATTATGTGCAGTGTTAGAAGACACCTGTCTGATCATGGTGCATAGTGTTGCAAGTTTAGAGTAAGATTCGTGAGAGAATCAAGCCAGATCTGATTTGCTTGAGCTGAAATACAAAATTTCTATTAGGATGTGCTTGATTTGGTCTGCCTCAGTGCTTTATGATTCAAATTTCGCTTCTAGATAATTTTGGACGAATGGTAGAATCAAGATTTAACAGGCAACTGATGATGTTACTTGTTAACAAGGGCACATGCATAATTAGAACCAAAATGGTGAATAAATGAAGAACAAATATGCAAAGCAACTATTATCAGACCTACTACTGCGATGACCCACAAAATATATAAGGCAAAAAGGGCTAGAAATTTTTTTCTGATATCAATAAAATGGGCCTCGGCCCAACATAATTTGCCCCAAAACAAAACTTTTTTCTGAGTACTAAGAATCTGTTTGGATTAGCTGATAGGTATCTAAGTGCTGAAAAACATTTTTAAGTGCTAAAACTGATTTGATATATAAGCAATTCTGTGTTTGGATTGAAATGTTCAAACTGATAATAAGCCGTAGATGTGTTTGGTAAGAAAGTGTAGTTATAATTGTTCTTTTGTTAAAATGACAAAAATACCCTAGCAATTTCTCAAAAAGTTAGAAATGTATAATTATATTTGTAAGAAAAAGTCGGAATAACAAATATGGAATGGAAAGGAAGGTAGGACTTTTTGTTTTCAAGAAGGTATTTGAGAATTTTAAAAAATATTTAGAAATAAAATAGAAAAACGCTTGGTCAAAACTCAAACCAAAAGTGCTTATAATCTAAAAAGCCATAAGTTGGGAGTGACCAACTTATGGCTTTTGCTGATTTAATTTGTTCGAGTGTTTACTAGATGCAAATAAGCAATGTGCTTATAAGCCATTTTGACCAGCTTATAAGCTTCGCCAAACACCCTCTAAATTACAGTTGGGCTAGAGGTGATGCTGGACTTGGAAAATAGGTTGCTTTAGCTCCTAGGCAACTTCTATTACAACAACAACAACATACCCAGTGAAATCCCACTAAGTGGGGTTTGGGGAGGGTAGAGTGTAGGCGGATCTTACCACTACCTTGAGGAGGTAGAGAGGTTGTTTCCAAAAGACCCTTGGCTCAAGTGCATCAAACCCAAGTAAAAAAAAAAGAAAACAATGAAGAAAGCATAGTCGTTAATAAGAAAGGCAGTGTAAAGTCTACAAGAAAGAAACAATAACAACAGTAAATATGTGATAATTGAAACACAATACACAACATATGGCAAGAGCCACAAGGGTATGACTAGTACTACAACATACACTAACAAGCCTAAACATACGCACGGCAAGACAACACTCATCCCTACTAACCTTCTACCCTAATACATGAACTCCACTCCTTTCTATCTAGAGTCATGTCCTCGGTGATATGAAGCAGCGCCAAGTCCTGTCTAATCACCTCTTCCTAATACTTCTTGGCTACCTCTACCCCTCCGGATACCCCCTACAACCGGCCTCTCGCACCTCCTCATTGGGGTGTCAACACCTCCTTTGCACATGCCCAAACATAGGCAACTTCTATTGGGTGAAGAAAAAGATAGATGAGAGAAACAGATGCTGAAATTTTTCCATAGTATTAAAGTTGAATACTTCAGGAGCAATAAGAAAGTGCAGCATCAAGAACCAGTGATTATGATCTTTATTGAGGTTTAGGGGTTGGTGGGAGTGGGAGAGTACTGAAAGAATGTTTGGAGAAAAGGGCTGCAAGAAGGAAGAACTAGTGGACCAGAATGGGACAGAGGAGAAGGGTGTAGCAAGAGGTAGAAAGATGGAAGAAGATGAGAATAATTTCTTATAGCAGCCAATTTCCAGGTTTAATCTCTTAGAATTGATCATGGGGTTGAAGATTGGAGCATCTATATAATATCTTACAGATCTTGTCCCATATATTCTTCTTACTTGTACATATCCCAATTGAGATAATCTGCCGGTCAAATTATGTAGCTCTGAATTAGATATGTCCAAGCCTGCTAAGTTGAGTTAAGCATGTTGTGGGCACGACTAGCTCCTTGTACCAACTAATTAGTTTCGATACAAGTAGTAAGTTCAAAATTCATGTTCACAATATAAACTGTCATAATTCAAACCACATCTACTATGTTGAAACATGCTAGTAGCATAACATTTCTCAATCTTGAAGAATCTTAAGAGTCAAAATTCACGGTATTGTCACAAGAGGATGGCAAGACATATAAAAGTAACTGATTTCTTTTAAGACATGTTGCTCCTAAATAATTGCATCACAGGTCTCTCCACCTTTTGTTTCATTATATGAACTAGCTACTTCCAAGTATCCAGGAAACTAATAGTACAAGCAGCATGAGCTACAATTGACTTTTCTTACTTTTTATCTCTGTTTACCCCGTCACCCCTTTTCTTACTTTTTTTTTAAATCTCTGCTTACCTCCCCCCACAAACCAAAAGAAAAAGTAGAAAGCATATTTGTTTTCCTTGTATAGTAATAGCATAATTTTTTCTACAATTTTCGTTTTTCAGAACTGGACAATTCACGGACTGTATTGGGGAAGCTATAAGATACATCAACCCAATGTGCTTGGAGATTCTCTGAAGGAGCTTCTATCTTGGCTGTCTAAGGGTTTGATTACAGTCAACATTTCTCATACATTCAGCCTGGCAGAGGTAAGAAGCTATGGCCTTTATTACTTATTAAATCCGTGAAAAGTAAGAGAAGGATTCTAGAAATGTGTAGGGAAATTAGTATTTCACATTTGAAAAGGCTGATATACGATTCACCTGAATTAATTTTGGCGAGCACAAAACCAGTATATAAAACTAAAGCTCGTGCTTGTCAAAGATAGTATCAAAGATTGTCGAACCCACGAGGATTAGGATAATTTTATGCTAATTGAGAGTGATTAATTACTATTTGAGAATTCCAATAGTTGAGGAAGTTTGATTGTTAAATAAATTAATTAACTAAGGAAGAGTAATGGCACACTTCAAGTAGACAAATATAATTCAGAGAGGATGAATGAGCCATGACACGAATCCACCTGTTGAATAATTAGTGATTTTGGTCTCCTTTCACCAGCCTTCGTAAAGTATGAACGTTTCTTGCGAATACATTCAATTCTTCTTGTACCTTCTAATAATCATACTCCCTTCGGATATACAATGAAAAGAAAGAACAAAAAGTATAAAACATGAAGGTAGTGTTCAATGATTCCCTATAGATCTACAAATATTGATTTCTTTCGAATATCTTTGTGACACTTCTAGTGTTGAATTACTAATTCTTTCTTGCAATAGATTAATATACAACCGTAGAACGTCTGACAACGAATTAAACAGTGGAGAAACTCAATCATCTCTTGCGATTAATAATTTAACATCTCCTCAAGAAATCAGGTGAACACATGAGAAAAAGACGAAGTAATCACTAATCAAACCATAGGTTTCATCTTAACTCGATTACAAAAAGTTTGCTCCATACGTTGAGAGAAATCAACCATTGCTATATTAAACATTGACAAGTTCATGATTCAAGAGAATAGAAGAAAAGATGAATCAAAACCAAGAAGAAACTTGTGATAAATCTTCAAACTATCATCAAAACTTGGAATTTTGTGTTCCTTTTCTCTCTCTTTTCATCCAAAAGATGCGTTCTGTCCCCTCCGCCCTAGCTTCCTCCAAAAATCCTTTTTATATCCCCCTCGCGCAGAGCTAAAATAGATGAGCTGAAATTCTGCATCCTAGTCGCACCGTCGTGAGGACCAAAACTTCACCACTGCAATGGTCATGGCTGGTTTACAAATTCCTGAAGGAGTGTTGCAGCGGTCAAAACTTGACCGCTGCGATGATCCAGGCTGTTTTGCATCCAATATTTCTTCAGCTAATTAATTTTCATTCCTTGCATTTCTTTCGCTTGAATCTTGTGTATTTTCTCCTTGTCTCCTTCATAGCACACTTATCATTAAAACAACATAAATAGTGAGGAATTACATCATATAATACTCAAAACTCAACAATTCATATATGAGAAAAAGCATTAATACACATATAAATGTGACTTATCAAACTCCCCACACTTGAACCATTGCTTGTCCTCGAGCAAAAACAAATAACCCCAGAAAAACTACAGTTGAAGGATATCAAAATAAGTTCAGAGCTTTGTTAATCAGCAAACTTGACTTAGATCTACCAAGAGAATTGAACACCCTCTTTTCTTGCTCATAGTCACGTGTTGACAGTGAACTCTTGCGTCCCTGGAATCCCTATGCCTCACCAAACAGATTACCCCAGATTCACAAAAGGTATCAAGCCAAAAATTGCAAAATGAAGGGGAATGTTCAAGAACAATAACACTCGCACTCAGCAAAGAAATTCTTGTGCCACACAGAAGAGTACCATAAGCTTGCTTATTTTGTTGCTATCCACTAATATAGGAGTTCTCAAGTAAAGATCAAGTAGGGCTTTTCATTTGGTTGTAATGTGGATGTTGTAAGACTGTCATATGAGAAAAAAATGTTCTTTTCTCTCTCATCCCCACACCCACTGTTTTGACCTAACTTTACTTATGCCTCCGCCGCCGGCCACCACTCCTCCAGTCCCGGTGGTGAGCCATACCCTGATTTCCATCTTTATTTTCCTCCACTTCCCTCCACTCAAATGCCAGTTATTTCTTCCACTTCCCAAAATCCTAATCTAAAGTTTCCTACAGATTCTCAATCCCCAACCTCGTCATAAACTATAGTGCTTTATTGAATCCAAACAATCTGAATCGGTCTGTTTTACCTACAAATACTACTATCGAGCCTATTCCGTTGAGACAAGTTGAATATGACAATGGTGTTCCAGTAGATAATGAACAGAGGCTGAAGTTACTCGTATGAACATTATCGAACACTTACAATATGCAGTGATTGGTTAGTTTTTGTACGGCTAGCCTGATATAAAAGATATAAGGAAAGGAATACCTGTGTAGTGTGGTATCAATGGTACTTGTCGCATAAGAGTTTTGCACAACAAGCACATACTTATTAGATGTGCTCTTCTGAAAGACTTGGTCAATTTGTTGTCCAAGCATGCATACTACATCAAGGATAAGAAGGTATAGCTTATCAGATATTCAGATGCACCTACTAATCTATAATTCGACTTTTAGTCTCTAGATAAACTAGGCAGGCTATGGCATGAATCTCGTTTCCTAATCTTTTTCCTACATTCTTTGTAAAAGAATCTTTATTCACGTTAGCCTCAGCAGTGGGTAAACCACTTCACTTAGATATGGCCACCATTAGTAGAACCAGCCCTAGTTGTGCTAGAGTCCAGGTTCAGGTGGACCTATTATCTAGTTTCCCAGTGTCGGTGAGAATAGAAATTAAGGCTGAGGCTATGGGACTTAATTCATACAAAGGTTGTCAAATTACACTACAACTATCTTCCTAGTATTGTTCTGAATGTAAGTTACAAGGCCAAAACACAACCAATTGCAGAGTATTGTATCCTGAGTTGAGGCAGGCCCAAAGGGACACCTTTGATGACTAAGGCAAAAGTTATTTTCTTTTTTGCCCTTGTGTTAAACAATCTGGTTGTCAGACGTACTGATAGCATGAGTTTAGAAACTCAGGAACAAAATAGAGAACTTAAGGGTGCGTTTGGTATGGAGGATAACATTTTCCAATTTTCGCATGTTCGGTTGGACAAAATTTTGGATAACATGTCCTCTAGGAAAACAAGTAAAATGACTTTCTTAATGGAAGTAGGGTAAACGAGTTCATTGTCTCCTTCCAACCCACCCAACGACCCC